>NC_092333.1:674877500-674987500 GCF_046630445.1 Rutidosis leptorrhynchoides | reverse complement strand
TATATATATATATATATATATATATATATATATATATATATATATTCATTTTAACAGTAACTTAATTATTCAAATTATTATTTTACATTTTAAATTCCAATTAATTAAAGTATACTTTATTAAATCAAAATATTATATATATACTTATTTTATAATTATATAATATATATATACATTTTTATTTACAAATAAATGTTCGTGAATCGTCGAAAATAATCAAAGGTCAAATGAATGTTTGAAAATAGTTCAAAAATTTCGAGACTTATGATAACAGACTTTGCTTATCATGTCAAAACCATATAAGATTTAAGTTTAAATTTGGTCAAAAAATTTCGGGTCGTCACACAATTCTCCTTTATAAAGTCATTAAATTTTGTAGCTTTTTTTGTGTGTGTCAAAAATGAAGTTTTTTCTTTCCGATTCAAAACGTACTTCGTTGAAGTCCCCGAATAAAGCCCACATTACGGGATCATAGTTAAGAATATCCTTAAGATCTTCCCACATTTTTGATTTGCCATCATCCGTGTGAGGTCCATAAGTGTTGACCATAATTAGCTCGGTACCTAAATCTTTCCAATTTCCTTTTACCGCAATAAAGGATTCTCGAACAACAACTTGGTTAGCAGTAAATAAATTTGGGTCCCAAACCATTAATAACCCGCCCGATTTACCCCTTGATATTTTGAAAGCGTAATTGAATTCCTGTGAGCCCCAAATGTTTTCAATCCATGATTCATGTATAACTTGACATTTCGTTTCTTGCAAAGCAATAAAGTTTGGCTTTTCTCGATAACATATATTTTTAAACCAATTGAATTTGACGTTATCGTCAATCCCTAGACCTCTAATGTTGAAAGATAGTAACTTCATTGTTAGCAATATTGAATAATCAGAGAACACGAGAAGGGAGTACCTGTTTAGAGTGCAGCGGATTTCCTCGACAGACCCAAAATTGCTCCAACCTCCTCCATGTTAATGGATTTATCTGAAAGCGTATGTGATCTTTTGAGATTGGAAGGTAATGAGGTGGATACAAATTTTATTGCTTTGATTATACGCCTTTTTGCTTGGTTTCTTGCTGTGTTCTTTGCATTCATGAATTTAGATGATTGATTCCATTTAATTATGCTCGTTCAGAGAACATCAGATGACTTTTGGGATATGGAACAACTGTGGGATTTTTTTTTTCTTTTCTTTGTGGGTGCTTCTTCACTGAATTTGCTTAGCTTAGCATCGAAAATATGGTCAGGTTGGGGATCGGTGCTTACAGCAGAAAAACGAAGGGTTTAGCGAAATTTTCAATTGGATCAGTATCTGTTAACGGTGCTGTGTCAGTAACGTAATTGGGGACAGTGGGATTTTCAGAATCAAGAGTTGTGTTGAAACAAGGATTTGAGAGACCTAATGGATCAAACGAGTCTAGTGGGTTTGGGGAATGGGGGCTATTGGGCTTACAATATGGGCTTGGGTCATTAATGGATGGTTGGGTTTGATTTGGAGATGGGCTGGATTTGCAAGATGGGCTGGATGAATGATTTGGATTGGGGTTAGAATGTTAACGACGCTAAAAATCATGTTATTGCCTTCCCCTTTCTCTGGTATGGAAATTTTCTCCTAATTGATGAAAAACCGTGTGTACTTCTAAATTTATAAGCGCAACGGAACATTAAAATAAATACGTGGTATATTTTAATTTAATAAATAAAATTTCAAGTAAACATTCACCCGATTAACTATTATTCCAAGATCCAATTACACCGGTAGTAATTGTCAAATAAATAAATCATAAAGTGGAGTTTATATATGCATTTAGCATGCGACGCAAAAACGGTAGAACAATTGTCCACCTCTAGGTTGAAACATATATTCAAAGTGTATGAATATCTTTATGGTTGATCCACAAGCACGTAACACCAATCAGATGCTAGTCCATGTAACCCGTAGTAATATCGTATATTACTTGATACGTTTTGAAAGAATAAAATCAAAACCCTTTGATAATCATCCTCGCTAACCACGAATAAGATTGGAACAATAATTTGTTTTTTATTTCGGTTACGTAGTAGAAAACAAACAAACAAATTCTTTTCTTTTTGTTTACAGCCACAAAACACAAGGTTAATGTATAACCTTTTTCTTTTTAATTTAGACAAAAACAAATCATGGAGTAACTTAGAAAATATGACGGCTGCACTTTTTTTTATTAATAAAAACCATTTGATCCATTTTAAGTTTTTGAAGAAAACTTGTTTCTATTTTTTGTGGTTTTTGAGCCGTAATACCGAAAACAAAAAGACGGCAATTACCTTCTTTTAATTTGTTTGTGTCGTGTGTGTGTGTTTTTTTTTAACTCAAGAAAACATAATATATATATATATATATATATATATATATATATATATATATATATATATATATATATATATATATATATATATATATATATATATATATATATAAGCAGGATCAATGGGGAAGTAGCCAATCGGGGGGGAAGCGAAGGAAGCAATTTTTTTTTTCGTTTTTTGAAAAAAACTTTGTTCACGAACATTATAGATTGAATGAAAATATGAACATTTAAAAAAGACACTTCATGATGAATGTTATTATTTTGGCGGAAAAACGATCGACAAATTTAACATTCAAGATAATATTGTTCGTGAAGAATGTTAAAGTTTCTTTTTCATGTTTTGTGAAGTAAAATTTAGCTCGATTTAGAGTTTAGGGTTTAGGGTTTAGGGTTTGGGGTTTTGGATTTAGTCCCTAAACCCAAAACCCAAAACCCTAAACCGTTCTTGTTAAAAACTCAATCTAAATCCTAAATCTAAACCCTAAACCCTAAATTTCTAAACCCTTATATCTAAGCCCTAATATCTAAACTCTAATATCTAAAACCTCAACATGCGCTCGAAAAACACAATAATTGTTATATATTACTTCTTCGAGCGTTTTCCCGCCTAAATAAATACATTTATCACAAAGTGTTTTTATTAAATGTTCATATTTTCATCCAATCTATAATGTTTGTGAACAAAGTTTTTTCAAAAAAAAAAAAAAAAGAATTTGCTTCCCCCCGCTTCCCCCTTGATCCTACCACTATATATATATATATATATATATATATATATATATATATATATATATATATATATATATATATATATATATATATATATATATATATATATATATATAAGATCCTGTTTTCACAGAAGGTTGGGACGCCGTCCCAGTGTGAAGGCTTGGACGCCGTCAAAATGGTCTGGCGGGCCAGCTGTCTTGTTTTTAGATATTTAAATGGGTATTTTGGTAATTTCATATGGGAGCCGAATTTAAAGCCCTAGATCAGTTTTTGGAGCATCATTTACTCCATCTACAACTACTACACCTCTTCCACTTGAATTCTAGAGAGAAAGAGAGTGATTCTTGTGTGAGAAAGCTCAAATCGAAGAAGAAGAAGCTTGTTTCGGGTTTGAGCTCGAGTATTAAAGTTGTTCATCTCCTCACTAGCTACATTTTAATTGTAGTAGTAAGCTCTAACTTTGATTTTCTTATTTTAATTTGTTTAAGGGTTAGGGTTTGGGTTAGTGATGAACATAAAACCCATATTTGGTGATTTTGAGTGTTCTTGGGTAATATTGGGTCATGAGGACCCAAGGATGACTAACCTAGGGTTTTGGAAATGTTAAAGGGACTTATGAGTCATAATTGATTAGCTAATTACTAGCACACCTAGTTATTAAGTAAATGGGTGTTATGTGGGTTTGTGGATGACCCGAAATGGGTGTGTTGACCTTAAAATGGTCAAATGGGTAATAATTGACCTAGTTGAGAAAGATGGGTATGAAATGCCCTAATTGTGTAATAGTTAGGGTTGTTGAACCTTAATCACTAGCTTTTAGTGGTTCGTGATGATATTGACCTTAAATGGACGGTTTGGAGTAAATAGGTGGTTTAATGCATTAAGTCATTAAATGCACATGCGTGGGTTGTGGTATTAACTCCAACTAGCTTATGTCTTAATCGAGTACTTATTATATTAGGTACCTTGCTTTGAAGCTTGTGGAGGTATAAAATCGTCACCAAATCGATAAGGTGAGTGGAATGATTATATGCGTATGAATATAATGTATTTATTTGTATGCTATGGTATGAACCAAAGAGCCGGTAGTGTCATAGTATGTGCGATTGTGCTATGATGTGAACCAAAGAGCCGGTAGCGTCATAGTACGTGTGTTGTAGTGTGAACCAAAGAGCCGGTAGCACTACGGCATGAGTTGTTAGAGTGTGAACCAAAGAGCCGGTAGCACTTTAACGCGAGTATGACTCGAGTTGTGATGTGAACCAAAGAGCCGGTAGCATCATAACCGATGCGTATGGTGTGAACCAAAGAGCCGGTAGCACCATGACGCGAGAATAGTTAACCATGGTTGTGTATTATTTTGTAGCATATTGTATTATGTCGATTATATGTTATTGATTACACTAGTTGCGGTTTGATGGAGATTATTAGCTTTGTACATGAGATGGTATGCTAATTGTTATTGCTAGCGATTATACGGTGTTTGTAAGTGTATGCAAGTAGGTATATTATATATGTATATGTATAATTATTGCATTCACTAAGCTTTGCTTACCCTCTCGTTGTTTACCTTTTTATAGGCTCGGGTGTTGACAAGGGTAAGGGCGTTTGATTGGATTAGAGATCCCGCACTATTTTTGATAGGGGACGCATTTGTGATGAATAGCTTTTGAAGTTTGGCCAAGATGTGGGTAGTTTAACCCCAAACACCATGCTCTAGTGTAGTTTGGAAATTAAACTCGTACGGTCGAAACTCGTATTTTGAACGAAACTCGTAAAACGGCCGATGTGGGCCCGAAGTTGTAAAACTCAATTTAATTGTGGAAACCTCTTAGTTTAACTTATTATAACTTGTTGTGAAAAGGTTTTCGTTTAAAAGTGTCGGGAAAGGGTTTTCCGCTCATGTAAGTTGAGCACGGGGATCAGTCCCTGGCAGATCATTGGGACGCCGTCCCAAATCGCTGGACGCCGTCCAGGCCTTCAGTACTGGACGCCGTCCAGATGTACTAGCCCAGAAATTTTTTTTTGGGGGTCGTACTTTTGGGCGTTTCTAGGTTTGGGTCGTTACAAGTGGTATCAGAGCATGGTCTAAGGGATTTAGGCGACTTGAGATAGGTGCCTAGACTTAGACTTAAATGTGTATGCGTTTAATGCGGGACTTGTAGGAGACGGGTCGGACCGGGAGTTGACTAGTGTTTAGGTTTATGTGAACTAACCTTGCGCTAATTGTTTGTGTTGTGTTAGCAATTATCAAGCTAGATAGACATTGTACTAGCAAGTTAATGCGACGTGCTCGCGTAACAATGATTAGCTACCATTGTTACGGGTTCAAATCGTGTCAAACAAGCGATGTACGATGATTGTTGAGCAAGATGGGGTAATGTGGTGTATATGTATATACATATGTGTTAAGTCCTTTCGTTTAGTTGCTTAATCTTTTCTGTTTTATAGTATGAAGACGAGAAACGGACCCGAGAACAATGAAGGGGGTACGAGCGAGGATGTCGAGTTTACGGCCAAGGTTGAGGCCATTATGCAAAGGCATCATGCGACCTTCTTAGAGGATGTTAAGAAGATGTTCTTGGATTCGATTGACGAACAAGTAGTCAACCTAATCAAGGAACAAGTTAAGATTGTTCTTAAAGAGGATAACGCTGGAAGGCGAGATTTCCACTATAAAAACTTCAAAGATGCTCAACCTCCCACCTTTGAAGGTGAACGAGACCTACTCAAGAGTGCTCGATGAATCTCCAATATGGAGGGGGCTTTTCGTACTAGTGAGTGCCCTCTCGATAATAAGACGTGGTTTGGTAGTAGCATGATGAGAGGTGATGCCAAGTTGTGGTGGGACGCGAAAATCCGACTTTATGGCGAAGAACAAAGTATGAGTTTGATGTGGGATGAGTTTAAAGAAGAATTTTTCAAGGAGTACCGAACTTCGGCCGATCTTTCAAAGCTTAAGGACGAGTTACGTACTTTAAGGAAAGGGTCAATGGATTTGAATACTCTCAAGTCCACTTTCTTATCAAAGACCCAATTTTGCCCGGAGTATGACGGGAATGATCATATGTTGAAAGAAGATTTCTACCGAACCTTGAATGATAACTGTCAAGAAAGGATTAGTAGGAACTCGGCGAAGACCTTTGATGAATTGTTTGATATCGCTAAGGGTTTTGAGTCGCTTGCTCCAAGAAAGAGTGACTTCACCGTTGGCAAACGAAAATTTAAAGCTACTAGCCACTCGAACAAGAAGAGCAAGAGTGTGACTGAGAGCGTCGGTAGTGTGAGAAATGGGGCTTCTAAGGGTTTTGGACCCACGTGCTACAATTGTGGTCGACAAGGGCACTTGTCCTGTGATTGTACGAACTCATCTTCCAACAAAATCGTTTGTTTTAATTGTAATAAAGAAGGGCACAAGAGGCCGGAGTGTCCCGATTTGCGCAATGATAATGTTAAGCGGCTAGAGAAGGCGGCGGGTACGGCTAGGGGCCGCAATTACTTAATGACCAATGATGAGGCCAAGCAATCCAATGAAGTCATCTCAGGTACTTTCATGGTCAACTCTAGTCCGGCACGTATACTTTTTGATAGTGGTTCTAACTTGTCGTTTGTGTCTCCAAGATTTGTGCCTAAGTTAAATAAACCTCTAGCTAAGTTAAGTTATCCGGTAGAAGTCGAAATAGCGGACGGTAAAACGGTGCTAGGGGTTGATGTTTGTAAAAATTGTAATGTTGTGTTTGGTACCGAAACTTTTGAAATAGATCTCATTCCGATGACTTTGGGTGATTTTGATATCGTGGTTGGTATGGATTGGCTCGATCATAATAGAGTCGATATTGCATGCCATGAAAAATCTATTAGTGTGAAAACCCCAAGTGGGGGAGAGTTAATTATTCATGACGATAAGCGAAGAAGACTTGTGCCGATATGCACTTTTGCACGGACACGTCGTTTCCTTGTTAGTGGTGGCATGGCTTTTCTTGCCCATGTTGTTGATACTCGTGATGAGCCATCACCCATTCATGAAATACTGGTGGTTAATGAATTTGAAGACGTTTTTTCGGATGAGTTACCGGGTGTTCCGGCGAAAAGACAAGTTGAATTTCGCATTGAGTTGGTTCCGGGGGCTACCCCCATTGCTAAAACTCCTTATCGTTTATCGCCGACGGAAATGCAAGAGTTGTTAAATCAAACCCAAGAGTTGCTTGAAAAGGGTTTCATTCGACCGAGTGCCTCGCCATGGGGTGCCCCGGTTTTATTCGTGAAGAAGAAGGATGGTAGTATGCGGATGTGCATCGATTATCGGGAGTTGAACAAAGTGACGATCAAGAATCGTTATCCATTGCCTAGGATTGACGATTTGTTTGACCAACTCCAAGGTGCAACGTATTTCTCTAAAATCGACCTAAGGTCCGGCTATCACCAAATGCGGGTTCGTGAGGAAGATATTGAGAAAACGGCTTTTCAAACGCGTTATGGGCATTTTGAGTTTGTGGTAATGCCTTTTGGTCTTACGAATGCACCGGCGACATTCATGGATCTTATGAACCGAGTGTGCCAACCTATGTTGGACAAGTCGGTAATTGTGTTCATTGATGACATACTTGTCTATTCAAAGAGTATGAAGGAACATGAACATCATTTGCGAAGTGTGTTAAAGACGTTGCGGAAGGAGAAGTTGTATGCTAAATTCTCCAAATGTGAATTTTGGCTAAGGGAAGTTCAATTCCTTGGCCACATTGTGAACAAAGATGGTATTCAAGTAGATCCGGGGAAGATAGAGACGGTGAAGAGTTGGGGACGACCGACTACGCCTACGAAAATCCAAAGTTTTCTCGGATTGGCCGGTTATTATCGTCGGTTTATCCAAGACTTTTCTAAGATCGCTTCTTCATTGACGAAATTGACGAGGAAGAACGCGAGATTTAATTGGAAAAATGAGCAAGAAATTGCTTTTCAATTGTTAAAAGGGAAATTGTGTCAAGCTCCGGTGTTAGTGTTGCCGGAAGGGGTGGAAGACATGACGGTTTATTGTGATGCTTCTCTAAATGGGCTCGGGTGTGTTCTAATGCAAAGGGGTGAAGTCATCGCTTACGTGTAACATCCTTAAGTGGGCCTAGATGTAAGATTACTAGATTGCCCTTAAGTTGGTGTTGCGTTATTATATGCTTTTATTTTTATTTAATGTTTATTATTAATTAATGATGAGGTTAGGACCAGTTTGTGACAAGGGTCACAGAACAGGTTTGTTTATTTAATTTGGACTTCGTTTGGTTTGCCAAATGATGTACGAAAGATATCAGATAACTGATAAATACCCGTGTGTCACTCAGTGTGGGAATTAAACCCAATTAAGTGACTAAGTGCTGGCTTCCCTTCTCATTTTCTAGAAAACTCCCAAACCCTCCCGTACCTTCATCTCTTTCACATACCAAACCCTAATTTCTAATCTTTGTTCTTGAGCTCAAATCATTTACATTTTCGTGTTCCTTATGATCTACTGATTCTATCAAGGTAAGAATCACAAGTTTTCATGATTTAATCTTCAAGAAAATTGGGTTTTTGTGATAGTTTTTACAAAGTGGGTAATTTGGGTCAAAAGAGTTGAATTTGATGTTGTTTGAGTCCAAATCTTGTGGGTTTATGTTTCTTGATGTATAGTGTCTTAGATTTGGTCAGTTTTGAGGTAAAAATCGAGCTCTAGAGCAAGAATTGGATGAATTTGGGTGAAACCCGTCACTTTGGCTTCAGCTTCTGCAGATGAACACGGTCGGCCGAGTGTCTCGAGACACTCGACCGACTGACTCGACCATCGACCGAGTGAGTGAGACCCACGGCCGAGTGTGTCTGTGAAAGACCATCGACCGAGTGACTTGTCAATCGGCCGAGTGTGTGTAGACAATCGGCCGACTGTCTCTGACAGTCGACCGAGTGTCTTGGGCAGTGGAAATTTTACCAAGTGTTGATTTCTAGCCGTTATGCTGCCCGTTTGTATTTTGAGATTTTGATGAAAATTTCAAAAGTGCACAAGTGTTAAACAGAAAAATTTTAGCGGACAGATTTTCTGACAAAATTTCTATATTTGTGTTATTTGGTGTTTATGGACATAAACTAACTCGTGTATATGTATTTCTCAGGAGAAAAGGAGAAAGAGAAGGTTCAGTGATTAGATAGCTGAACACCTTCTCGTTTGCTGGTAATCGGTGAGTGGGACTAACTGTGGAATTTAGTATAGAGTAGCATGTTATATTATGACTGCCATGCTAGTTAGTTGTACTTATTGATACAGTTAGTTAGTTTATTGTGATGACTGCATGTTAGTTGATGCTTGTCTGCTGGAGCCCAGTGCGTCCCTATTGTGTGGTAGCCTCGGTAGGAGAGATCAACCTGCGGGTTGGGTTCCTCTGTGGTAGCCTAGACAGCCGTGGTGTATATATATGTGAATGACGCGTCCGTCGCGTGTGGATTATGTATATACATACGGTGGTGGAGGGACTTCTGGTAAGCCCCAGCCCGATCAACTGGTGGTTAATGGTTTGGCCGAGCCGCCAGAGTCTCTGTAGACGGCACTTGGGTGATGTTTGTGTGTTAGCTCTTTGTGACATGATTAGTATAACTGTTCTGTATACTATTGCCTGTGGTTAGTCGTACTCACTTAGCTTCGTGCTAATTCCCCTCCATCTCCTCCCTGCAGGTTATTAGCTTTTGTAGAGATAATGCTTTTGGGGAGAAGACGGGGCATGCTGATGTTATGTTTGACAGGAGCCAACTCTGATGTGTCTTTTCCTATAAAACTAAACTTTTGTTGAAACGTCACGTGACACCATATGTATTAGTTAAATGCTAGCTGTCAACTGTTTTGGTTATGTAATTATGATATGATTATATTATTATAATGGTTTAATTAACGTTAATGCTTCCGCCACGTATTTATAAAAAAAAAAAAAATCAGCGGTGTCACAAGTTGGTATCAGAGCTGAGTTTGGCAGCATGTGCATTGTGATCTGAATGTCATGTTCCCAAACTTAGTAAAGTCATATCAAACATAACATGCCGGGGATGGGTTAAGTGAGTACTAGGATAGGTTGTGTGTTAGTTGGTAGTACTAACCGAGTTTATACTAAGCTTTGGTGTGAGTGTTGTGGTAGTGCAGTAATGGCAGATAATGAAGCTAACGCTACTGGCCCTACCGCCCCCGGAACTGGTACATTCAGAGCCCCTGACGAAGATGGGCACGTTTCATCAGAGGAAGAAACCTCCCAAGAAGTTATAAACCTACAGAGTCGATTATTAGAAGCTCAGAAGAAAATAAAGGAACTAGAACAAGAACGGGCGCAATGGAACCCTAATACCACTGCATTAAACACAACTTTTCCTCCAAACTATTATAACCAAGCTGGTGGTAGTTCCCAATCCCAGTTTCCACTAAACACTTACCAAAATCTCCAAATGCCATTCCCGTTTAACCAGGCATTTCCAAACCAAATGATGTACCCATTCCAAGTTCCTGAAACAAGAAAGAAGTGTACTTATAAACAGTTTATTGATTGCAAACCTCCAGAATATCATGGTCACACAAACCCTACCGTGACACTTAATTGGCTAAGAGAAGTAGAAAGAGCATTAGAAGCGTGTTTCTGTGAACCTGAATCTATGGTACTGTTGCAAGTAGACTTCTCAAGGGTGAAGCGATAGAGTGGTGGGATTCTATTACAGCATACTTGCCTAGGGAACAGATCAGTCAGATTACCTGGGAACAATTTGCTGCTAAAGTTCGTGAGCAGTATTGTTCTGAGTATGAAATGGAAAGGTTGAAAACTGAGTTTTTGAATATGAGGATGACAGAAAGTATGACGATTGATGAAGTTTTCAGAGACTTCACATCTAAGTTAAGGTTTGTTCAGCAATGGGTACCAACTGAGAAGGATAAGATTCAGTATTTCATGCGGGTAATTAAACCAGAATATAGAACAGTTGCGAGATTTGCAACAACCTTGGCACAGGCTCATGAAATGGCTAAGGTTACGGAAGGTGATGTAATGGCAGCAAGAAGAGAAAGTTCACAAAGTGGATCTATTGGGGGAAAATCAGAAAGTCAATCAGGTGGTCAGTCTGTTCAACAATCAAGTAAACAATCTGGTTTTCGTGGTAAAAAGTCAGGTGGGTTTAAACAGAAAAGTAAATCTGGTATGAGTGGATCGGGTTCTACTCAGTCTGGTTGGTGCAATGTTTGTAAGTCAACCCATACAGGCCCGTGTTCTCCAATGACTAGAAGGTGTTTGAAATGCGGAGTGTTAGGTCATGAATCAACAGCTTGTTCCTTTAAGTCAAATGTTTGTTGGAGTTGCCATCAAGAGGGGCATAGATCAGCAAATTGTCCAACTGCGTCAAGATCCGGTTCTGGGGCAGGGTCAGGGGCGAGGTCGGCTACTTCTGGGGGATCTTCTGCTTCTACTGCCGGGCAGAAGAGAAAGAATCCTCCAACAGCAGAGGCGAGGGCGTTTCAGATGACGGTAGACGCTGCAACCGCTACCGATGACGTCATTACCGGTATGTTCTTGGTTAACTCCTTGCCAGCTCGTGTGTTGTTTGATTCAGGAGCGAGTCGTTCTTTTATGTCCTTAGGCTTCTGTGATAAGTTGAGGTAGGAAGTTAGATGAACCTTTGGGAATAGAAGTAGCTGATGGTAAGAGGGTTCCATGCACATCATCTGTGTCTGGACTTACCATCGAGATTGACGGCCATTCTTTTCCTTTAACCTGTTTGTTGATGCCTATACCTAGCTTTGATGTAGTCATAGGCATGAATTGGTTAAGAGCTAATAGGGCTAATATTAAGTGTGATAAGAAGATGCTTTCTTTCCGTTTGGCCGACGGATCCCGAGTGATAGCTAGGGGAGAGCGCAGTGGATTTAACTTCCCTATGGTTTCCCTAATGAAAGCTCAGAAGGCGATATCGAAAGGGTGTGATACGTTTTTAGCTTATGTGATTGATGTTAAGAAAGAAAAGAAACAGGTGACCGATATTCCCGTTGTGTCAGAATTTCCCGAAGTGTTTCCAGATGATCTACCCGGGTTACCTCCAGTACGTGAAGTAGAGTATAAAATCGATTTGGTTCCAGGTGCTACGCCAGTTGCAAAATCTCCTTACAGATTAGCTCCGTCAGAAATCCGAGAAATGATGTCTCAGATTCAGGAACTGTTAGATAAGGGGTTTATCCGACCAAGTTCTTCACCATGGGGTGCTCCTGTTCTGTTTGTGAAAAAGAAAGATGGGTCGCTTCGTATGTGTATAGATTACCGCGATTTGAATAAGAGAACGATAAAGAATAAGTATCCGATACCGAGAATAGATGATTTATTTGATCAGTTACAGGGTGCTTCCTACTTTTCAAAGATTGATCTACGTTCAGGGTATCATCAGGTACGTGTTGCAGAGAACGATATACCGAAAACAGCGTTCAGAACTAGATATGGTCATTATGAGTTTTTAGTTATGCCATTCGGGTTAACAAACGCGCCAGCAGTGTTTATGGATTTAATGAACAGGGTGTGTCGTCAGTATCTTGACAAATTTGTGATTGTCTTCATAGATGATATCTTGATATATTCGAAAACCGAGAAAGATCATGCTACGCATCTGAGGTTAGTATTAGAGCTTTTGAAACAGGAACAATTGTACGCTAAGTTCTCCAAGTGTGAATTTTGGTTACGAGAAGTACAGTTTCTGGGTCATGTGATTTGTGAGCAGGGTATCAAAGTAGATCAGTCAAAAATAGAAGCTGTAATGAATTGGAACTCGCCGAAAACGCCAACAGAAATTAAGAGTTTTCTGGGTTTAGCAGGTTATTACCGCAGATTTATCAAAGACTTTTCTAAAATAGCAGGTCCGTTGACTAAGTTAACCAGAAAAGATGTAGCCTTTCGATGGACTGATGAACAAGAAAAGGCTTTTCAGACTCTCAAACAGTTGTTATGTCAAGCGCCAGTTTTAGCTTTACCAGAAGGAACAGAAGATTTTGTAGTCTATTGCGATGCGTCACGTGCAGGTCTGGGATGTGTTTTGATGCAAAGAAATAAAGTTACTGTAGTGACCCGAACTTTTCCATGTTTATATATATTAATTGAGATTGATATTTACATGATTAAATGTTTCCAACATGTTAAGCAATCAAACTTGTTAAGACTTGATTAATTGAAATATGTTTCATATAGACAATTGACCACCCAAGTTGATCGGTGATTCACGAACGTTAAAACTTGTAAAAACTATATGATGACATATATATGGATATATATATATATAGTTAACATGATACTATGATAAGAAAACATATCATAAAGTATATTAACAATGAACTACATATGTAAAAACAAGACTACTAACTTAATGATTTTTAAACGAGACATATATGTAACGATTATCGTTGTAAAGACATTTAATGTATATATATCATATTAAGAGATATTCATACATGATAATATCATGATAATATAATAATTTAAAATCTCATTTGATATTATAAACATTGGGTTAACAACATTTAACAAGATCGTTAACCTAAAGGTTTCAAAACAACACTTACATGTAACGACTAACGATGACTTAACGACTCAGTTAAAATGTATATACATGTAGTGTTTTAATATGTATTTATACACTTTTGAAAGACTTCAATACACTTATCAAAATACTTCTACTTAACAAAAATGCTTACAATTACATCCTCGTTCAGTTTCATCAACAATTCTACTCGTATGCACCCGTATTCGTACTTGTACAATACACAGCTTTTAGATGTATGTACTATTGGTATATACACTCCAATGATCAGCTCTTAGCAGCCCATGTGAGTCACCTAACACATGTGGGAACCATCATTTGGCAACTAGCATGAAATATCTCATAAAATTACAAAAATATGAGTAATCATTCATGACTTATTTACATGAAAACAAAATTACATATCCTTTATATCTAATCCATACACCAACGACCAAAAACACCTACAAACACTTTCATTCTTCAATTTTCTTCATCTAATTGATCTCTCTCAAGTTCTATCTTCAAGTTCTAAGTGTTCTTCATAAATTCCAAAAGTTCTAGTTTCATAAAATCAAGAATACTTTCAAGTTTGCTAGCTCACTTCCAATCTTGTAAGGTGATCATCCAACCTCAAGAAATCTTTGTTTCTTACAGTAGGTTATCATTCTAATACAAGGTAATAATCATATTCAAACTTTGGTTCAATTTCTATAACTATAACAATCTTATTTCAAGTGATGATCTTACTTGAACTTGTTTTCGTGTCATGATTCTGCTTCAAGAACTTCGAGCCATCCAAGGATCCATTGAAGCTAGATCCATTTTTATCTTTTCCAGTAGGTTTATCCAAGGAAATTAAGGTAGTAATGATGTTCATAACATCATTCGATTCATACATATAAAGCTATCTTATTCGAAGGTTTAAACTTGTAATCACTAGAACATAGTTTAGTTAATTCTAAACTTGTTCGCAAACAAAAGTTAATCCTTCTAACTTGACTTTTAAAATCAACTAAACACATGTTCTATATCTATATGATATGCTAACTTAATGATTTAAAACCTGGAAACACGAAAAACACCGTAAAACCGGATTTACGCCGTCGTAGTAACACCGCGGGCTGTTTTGGGTTAGTTAATTAAAAACTATGATAAACTTTGATTTAAAAGTTGTTATTCTGAGAAAATGATTTTTATTATGAACATGAAACTATATCCAAAAATTATGGTTAAACTCAAAGTGAAAGTATGTTTTCTAAAATGGTCATCTAGACGTCGTTCTTTCGACTGAAATGACTACCTTTACAAAAACGACTTGTAACTTATTTTTCCGACTATAAACCTATACTTTTTCTGTTTAGATTCATAAAATAGAGTTCAATATGAAACCATAGCAATTTGATTCACTCAAAACGGATTTAAAATGAAGAAGTTATGGGTAAAACAAGATTGGATAATTTTTCTCATTTTAGCTACGTGAAAATTGGTAACAAATCTATTCCAACCATAACTTAATCAACTTGTATTGTATATTATGTAATCTTGAGATACCATAGACACGTATACAATGTTTCGACCTATCATGTCGACACATCTATATATATTTCGGAACAACCATAGACACTCTATATGTGAATGTTGGAGTTAGCTATACAGGGTTGAGGTTGATTCCAAAATATATATAGTTTGAGTTGTGATCAATACTGAGATACGTATACACTGGGTCGTGGATTGATTCAAGATAATATTTATCGATTTATTTCTGTACATCTAACTGTGGACAACTAGTAATAGGTTACTAACGAGGACAGCTGACTTAATAAACTTAAAACATCAAAATATATTAAAAGTGTTGTAAATATATTTTGAACATACTTTAATATATATGTATATATTGTTATAGGTTCGTGAATCAACAGTGGCCAAGTCTTACTTCCCGACGAAGTAAAAATCTGTAAAAGTGAGTTATAGTCCCACTTTTAAAATCTAATATTTTTGGGATGAGAATACATGCAGGTATTATAAATGATTTACAAAATAGACACAAGTACGTGAAACTACATTCTATGGTTGAATTATCGAAATCGAATATGCCCCTTTTTATTAAGTCTGGTAATCTAAGAATTAGGGAACAGACACCCTAATTGACGCGAATCCTAAAGATAGATCTATTGGGCCTAACAAACCCCATCCAAAGTACCGGATGCTTTAGTACTTCGAAATTTATATCATATCCGAAGGGTGTCCCGGAATGATGGGGATATTCTTATATATGCATCTTGTTATTGTCGGTTATCAGGTGTTCACCATATGAATGATTTTTATCTCTATGTATGGGATGTCTATTGAAATATGAAATCTTGTGGTCTATTGTTACGATTTGATATATATAGGTTAAACCTATAACTCACCAACATTTTTGTTGACGTTTAAAGCATGTTTATTCTCAGGTGAATATTAAGAGCTTCCGCTGTTGCATACTAAAATAAGGACAAGATTTGGAGTCCATGTTTGTATGATATTGTGTAAAAACTGCATTCAAGAAACTGATTTCGATGTAACATATTTGTTTTGTAAACCATTATGTAATGGTCGTGTGTAAACAGGATATTTTAGATTATCATTATTTGATAATCTACGTAAAGCTTTTTAAACCTTTATTTATGAAATAAAGGTTATGGTTTGTTTTAAAAATGAATGCAGTCTTTGAAAAACGTCTCATATAGAGGTCAAAACCTCGCAACGAAATCAATTAATATGGAACGTTTTTAATCAATAAGAACGGGACATTTCAGTTGGTATCCGAGCGTTGGTCTTAGAGAACCAGAAAATTTGCATTAGTGTGTCTTATCGAGTTTGTTAGGATGCATTAGTGAGTCTGGACTTCGACCGTGTTTTTCTTTAAAAATGATTGCTTAACATTTTTGTTGGAAACTATATATTTTTAACATATGAATATTATGTGATATATTAATCTCTTAACGTGTTTGATATTATGTGATAGATGTCTACCTCTAGAACAAGTTCCATTGACTCACCTAATAATAATGAAGAGTCAAATGTAAATTGGAATGATTTGTGGACTGATTCACAAGTTCCCGAAGAGGAACCGGAAGAAGAGTCGGAACCGGAAGAAGAATCGGAACCGGAAGAAGAGTCGGAACCGGAAGAAGAATCGGAACCGGAAGAAGAATCGGAACCGGATGAAGAAATAGAACCGGTGGGGGAAATAATAAAACGGTTAAGTAAAAGAAAATCCTCAACCAACCGACCAAAGTTAATTATGGTCAATGGTGTTTCCGCCAAGGAAGCAAAATATTGGGAGGATTACCAATTCTCCGATGAATCGGATTCCGACGAGAATTCCGATGATGTTATAGAAATTACCCCAACTGAATTTAAAAAGGCAAAAGAAAATAATAAGGGAAAGGGCATAAAAATAGAGAAATCTAATTCCAACCCCGATGAACTTTATATGTATCGTCAACCCCCGAAGTCCTTAAGTTGTAACAATGACCCGGGAACCTCTAAACCACCAGGTTTTTCTAAACCAATGTGGACAACGACGGCTCGTATTAGGGGAACATCATATATCCCTAGAAACTTGGCAAAACGAACCAAAACCGAAGAAGAAGAAAAGAGCGAGTCGGAATAAGATAGTTGTATTCGTGTGGTGTAATATATGTAATATAGTGTTCTTATGCTTTATGATATATGTAAAAATTGCTTGTATTAATAAGTATTTTTTTATGAAACTAACTCTTGTCTATTTTACAGTTTAAAAACACAAAATGGATAGACAACCCAATATTTTAAGAGACCTACCCGGAGACATGATTGATGAAATCTTGTCTAGAGTCGGCCAGAATTCTTCGGCACAACTATTTAAGGCGAGATCAGTTTGTAAGACATTCGAAGAACGTTCCAAGAATGTCTTGGTTTATAAGAGACTTTCGTTTGAAAGATGGGGGATATCACATTGGGAAACCCATAAGTTACGATGTGTTTACTTTGACGCATATATTGCGGGGAACCCAAATGCTATTTTACGCAACGGGTTAAGAAATTATTTTGACTCAATATATCCGAATATTGGACTTCGTGATTTAGAAAAAGCGGCTAACATGCAACATAAAGAAGCATGTTATGCTTACGGATTAGTAATGTTCGCTTCTCACCAAAGTGAGAACAAGAACATCGGGCTACAACTATTAAACAAAACGTTTCCACAAGTGACGGAGTCGGTAATTGGGGTAAGAAATGAGGTTTTTAGATTATTACGGGACTGTTGGACATTACGTAACCCTCGTCCCTTTGATGACGTTACAACACGCTGTCTTATCAACGGCCATAACGGTTATGTTGCACAAGACCAAGGATGGGAAGTAGTCCTAGTAAAACCAGAATGCATGACTTGTTTCTGGACGTATGAATTACGTGTCTTTATTGCCTTTGCCGAACGACTTGTGTACTAGCTAGAATTGTCTTCACAACTATCTTGTATCAAAGTTATTGTGTGCTATATTTCATGCTTTATGTAAAATAAGCGGTATTGTAAGTTTGTAAAATATTGTATAAAAGTTTGAACGCGAAATATTATTACAATCAGTTTTTCATATAGAATTGTAGTAGTTGAATTGTATATTAGCTACTAAGTATGAACTTAACGGGTAGGTACTACCCGAATTTAAACTTATAAAACGCTAATATGAAGAAAAAGCTTTTATAAATGAGTTCATATTATGCTACGAAATACTATTAACTACTCTTAATATTCTTTATGATTAACTTGTTCCATTTAACTATTTTGAAGGAAATGGCACCGACTACTCGACACACCGTGAATATGAATGAAGAGGAATTCCGTACTTTTCTAGCTTCAAACATAGCCGCAGTACAGGCTGCGCTACATACCAACAATAACCTTGGATCTAGCAGTACAGGAAATCGTGTAGGATGCACCTACAAAGAATTCACTGCCTGCAAACCTTTAGAATTTGATGGAACCGAAGGACCGATCGGATTGAAACGGTGGACCGAGAAGGTTGAATCGGTGTTTGCCATAAGTAAGTGTACTGAAGAGGACAAAGTGAAGTACGCTACGCATACCTTCACAGGTTCTGCGTTAACATGGTGGAATACCTATCTAGAGCAAGTGGGACAAGACGATGCGTACGCACTACCGTGGTCAGCATTCAAGCACTTGATGAACGAGAAGTACCGTCCCAGAACCGAGGTCAATAAGCTCAAGACAGAACTTAGAGGGTTACGAACCCAAGGATTTGATATTACCACGTACGAAAGACGATTCACAGAATTGTGCCTATTGTGTCCGGGAGCATTCGAAGATGAGGAAGAGAAGATCGACGCGTTTGTGAAAGGATTACCGGAAAGAATCCAAGAAGATATAAGTTCACACGAGCCCGCCTCCATACAACAGGCATGTAGAATGGCTCACAAATTAGTGAACCAGATTGAAGAAAGAATTAAAGAACAGACTGCTGAAGAGGCCAATGTGAAGCAAGTCAAAAGAAAGTGGGAGGAAAACGGTGATAAGAATCACCAATACAATAACAACAGCAATTACAACAATAATCGCAACAATTATCCCAACAATCGCAACATCAATCGCAACTACAACAAACGGCCCAACAACAACAACAACAACAACAACAGCAACTACAACAATCATCCCAACAACAATAATAACCGCAACAACAACAACAATCAGAAGCAGCTATGCCAAAGGTGTGAAAAGTATCACTCGGGGTTCTGCACCAAATTTTGCAACAAGTGTAAAAGAAATGGTCATAGCGCGGCGAAGTGTGAGGTCTACGGACCAGGGGTAAATAGAACGAAAGGAACAAATGGTGTCGGAACGAGTAATGGCGGAGCAAGTAGTGTCGGAGCAAGTTATGCCAATGTAGTTTGTTATAAATGTGGAAAACCAGGCCACATTATTAGAAATTGCCCGAACCAGGAGAACACGAATGGACAAGGCCGCGGAAGAGTTTTCAATATTAATGCGACAGAGGCACAGGAAGACCCGGAGCTTGTTACGGGTACGTTTCTTATTGACAATAAATCTGCTTACGTTTTATTTGATTCGGGTGCGGATAGAAGCTATATGAGTAGAGATTTTTGTGCTAAATTAAGTTGTCCATTGACGCCTTTGGATAGTAAATTTTTACTCGAATTAGCAAATGGTAAATTAATTTCAGCAGATAATATATGTCGGAATCGAGAAATTAAACTGGTTAGCGAAACATTTAAGATTGATTTGATACCAGTAGAGTTAGGGAGTTTTGATGTGATAATCGGTATGGACTGGTTGAAAGAAGTGAAAGCGGAGATCGTTTGTTACAAAAATGCAATTCGCATTATACGAGAAAAAGGAAAACCCTTAATGGTGTACGGAGAAAAGGGCAACACGAAGCTACATCTTATTAGTAATTTGAAGACACAAAAACTAATAAGAAAATGTTGCTATGCTGTTCTAGCACACGTCGAGAAAGTACAAATTGAAGAAAAGAGCATCAATGATGTTCCCATTGCAAAAGAATTTCCCGATGTATTTCCGAAAGAATTACCGGGATTACCCCCACATCGATCCGTTGAATTTCAAATAGATCTTGTACCAGGAGCTGCACCAATAGCTCGTGCTCCATACAGACTCGCACCCAGCGAGATGAAAGAACTGCAAAGCCAATTACAAGAACTTTTAGAGCGTGGTTTCATTCGACCAAGCACATCACCGTGGGGAGCTCCTATTTTGTTTGTCAAGAAGAAAGATGGTACATTCAGGTTGTGTATCGACTACCGAGAGTTGAACAAACTTACCATCAAGAACCGCTACCCACTACCGAGAATCGACGACTTATTTGATCAACTACAAGGCTCGTCTGTTTATTCAAAGATTGACTTACGTTCCGGGTATCATCAAATGCGGGTGAAAGAAGATGATATTCCAAAGACTGCTTTCAGAACACGTTACGGTCATTACGAGTTTATGGTCATGCCGTTTGGTTTAACTAATGCACCAGCTGTGTTCATGGACCTTATGAACCGAGTGTGTGGACCATACCTTGACAAGTTTGTCATTGTTTTCATTGATGACATACTTATTTACTCAAAGAATGACCAAGAACACGGTGAACATTTGAGAAAGGTGTTAGAAGTATTGAGGAAGGAAGAATTGTACGCTAAGTTTTCAAAGTGTGCATTTTGGTTGGAAGAAGTTCAATTCCTCGGTCACATAGTGAACAAAGAAGGTATTAAGGTGGATCCGGCAAAGATAGAAACTGTTGAAAAGTGGGAAACCCCGAAAACTTCGAAACACATACGCCAGTTTTTAGGACTAGCTGGTTACTACAGAAGGTTCATCCAAGACTTTTCCAGAATAGCAAAACCCTTGACTGCATTAACGCATAAAGGGAAGAAATTTGAATGGAATGATGAACAAGAGAAAGCGTTTCAGTTATTGAAGAAAAAGCTAACTACGGCACCTATATTGTCATTGCCTGAAGGGAATGATGATTTTGTGATTTATTGTGATGCATCAAAGTAAGGTCTCGGTTGTGTATTAATGCAACGAACGAAGGTGATTGCTTATGAGTCTAAACAATTGAAGATTTACGAACAAAATTATACGATGCATGATTTGGAATTAGGCGCGGTTGTTTTTGCATTAAGACTTGGAGGCACTACTTATATGGGGTCAAAAGTATTATATATACCGACCACAAAAGTCTTCAACACATATTTAATCAGAAACAACTGAATATGAGGCAGCGTAGGTGGATTGAATTATTGAATGATTACGACTTTGAGATTCGTTACCACCCGGGGAAGTCAAATGTGGTAGCCGATGCCTTGAGCAGGAAGGACAGAGAACCCATTCGAGTAAAATCTATGAATATAATGATTCATAATAACATTACTACTCAAATAAAGGAGGCGCAACAAGGAGTTTTAAAAGAGGGAAATTTAAAGGATGAAATACCCAAAGGATCGGAGAAGCATCTTAATATTCGGGAAGACGGAACCCGATATAGGGCTGAAAGGATTTGGGTACCAAAATTTGGAGATATGAGAGAAATGGTACTTAGAGAAGCTCATAAAACCAGATACTCAATACATCCTGGAACGGGGAAGATGTACAAGGATCTCAATAAACATTTTTGGTGGCCGGGTATGAAAGCCGATGTTGCTAAATACGTAGGAGAATGTTTGACGTGTTCTAAGGTCAAAGCTGAGCATCAGAAACCATCAGGTCTACTTCAACAACCCGAAATCCCGGAATGGAAATGGGAAAACATTACCATGGATTTCATCACTAAATTGCCAAGGACTGCAAGTGGTTTTGATACTATTTGGGTAATAGTTGATCGTCTCACCAAATCAGCACACTTCCTGCCAATAAGAGAAGATGACAAGATGGAGAAGTTAGCACGACTGTATTTGAAGGAAGTCGTCTCCAGACATGGAATACCAATCTCTATTATCTCTGATAGGGATGGCAGATTTATTTCAAGATTCTGGCAGACATTACAGCAAGCATTAGGAACTCGTCTAGACATGAGTACTGCCTATCATCCACAAACTGATGGGCAGAGCGAAAGGACGATACAAACGCTTGAAGACATGCTACGAGCATGTGTTATTGATTTCGGAAACAGTTGGGATCGACATCTACCGTTAGCAGAATTTTCCTACAACAACAGCTACCATTCAAGCATTGAGATGGCACCGTTTGAAGCACTTTATGGTAGAAAGTGCAGGTCTCCGATTTGTTGGAGTGAAGTGGGGGATAGACAGATTACGGGTCCGGAGATTATACAAGAAACTACCGAGAAGATCATCCAAATTCAACAACGGTTGAAAACCGCCCAAAGTCGACAAAAGAGCTACGCTGACATTAAAAGAAAAGATATAGAATTTGAAATTGGAGAGATGGTCATGCTTAAAGTTGCACCTTGGAAAGGCGTTGTTCGATTTGGTAAACGAGGGAAATTAAATCCAAGGTATATTGGACCATTCAAGATTATTGATCGTGTCGGACCAGTAGCTTACCGACTTGAGTTACCTCAACAACTCGCGGCTGTACATAACACTTTCCAACATGAAGAAATGTTTTGCTAAAGAAGATCTCACTATTCCGTTAGATGAAATTCAAATCAACGAAAAACTCCAATTCATCGAAGAACCCGTCGAAATAATGGATCGTGAGGTTAAAAGACTTAAGCAAAACAAGATACCAATTGTTAAGGTTCGATGGAATGCTCGTAGAGGACCCGAGTTCACCTGGGAGCATGAAGATTAGATGAAGAAGAAATACCCGCATCTATTTCCAGAAGATTCGTCAACACCTTCAACAGCTTAAAATTTCGGGACGAAATTTATTTAACGGGTAGGTACTGTAGTGACCCGAACTTTTCCATGTTTATATATATTAATTGAGATTGATATTTACATGATTAAATGTTTCCAACATGTTAAGCAATCAAACTTGTTAAGACTTGATTAATTGAAATATGTTTCATATAGACAATTGACCACCCAAGTTGATCGGTGATTCACGAACGTTAAAACTTGTAAAAACTATATGATGACATATATATGGATATATATATATATAGTTAACATGATACTATGATAAGAAAACATATCATAAAGTATATTAACAATGAACTACATATGTAAAAACAAGACTACTAACTTAATGATTTTTAAACGAGACATATATGTAACGATTATCGTTGTAAAGACATTTAATGTATATATATCATATTAAGAGATATTCATACATGATAATATCATGATAATATAATAATTTAAAATCTCATTTGATATTATAAACATTGGGTTAACAACATTTAACAAGATCGTTAACCTAAAGGTTTCAAAACAACACTTACATGTAACGACTAACGATGACTTAACGACTCAGTTAAAATGTATATACATGTAGTGTTTTAATATGTATTTATACACTTTTGAAAGACTTCAATACACTTATCAAAATACTTCTACTTAACAAAAATGCTTACAATTACATCCTCGTTCAGTTTCATCAACAATTCTACTCGTATGCACCCGTATTCGTACTTGTACAATACACAGCTTTTAGATGTATGTACTATTGGTATATACACTCCAATGATCAGCTCTTAGCAGCCCATGTGAGTCACCTAACACATGTGGGAACCATCATTTGGCAACTAGCATGAAATATCTCATAAAATTACAAAAATATGAGTAATCATTCATGACTTATTTACATGAAAACAAAATTACATATCCTTTATATCTAATCCATACACCAACGACCAAAAATACCTACAAACACTTTAATTCTTCAATTTTCTTCATCTAATTGATCTCTCTCAAGTTCTATCTTCAAGTTCTAAGTGTTCTTCATAAATTCCAAAAGTTCTAGTTTCATAAAATCAAGAATACTTTCAAGTTTGCTAGCTCACTTCCAATCTTGTAAGGTGATCATCCAACCTCAAGAAATCTTTGTTTCTTACAGTAGGTTATCATTCTAATACAAGGTAATAATCATATTCAAACTTTGGTTCAATTTCTATAACTATAACAATCTTATTTCAAGTGATGATCTTACTTGAACTTGTTTTCGTGTCATGATTCTGCTTCAAGAACTTCGAGCCATCCAAGGATCCATTGAAGCTAGATCCATTTTTCTCTTTTCCAGTAGGTTTATCCAAGGAAATTAAGGTAGTAATGATGTTCATAACATCATTCGATTCATACATATAAAGCTATCTTATTCGAAGGTTTAAACTTGTAATCACTAGAACATAGTTTAGTTAATTCTAAACTTGTTCGCAAACAAAAGTTAATCCTTCTAACTTGACTTTTAAAATCAACTAAACACATGTTCTATATCTATATGATATGCTAACTTAATGATTTAAAACCTGGAAACACGAAAAACACCGTAAAACCGGATTTACGCCGTCGTAGTAACACCGCGGGCTGTTTTGGGTTAGTTAATTAAAAACTATGATAAACTTTGATTTAAAAGTTGTTATTCTGAGAAAATGATTTTTATTATGAACATGAAACTATATCCAAAAATTATGGTTAAACTCAAAGTGGAAGTATGTTTTCTAAAATGGTCATCTAGACGTCGTTCTTTCGACTGAAATGACTACCTTTACAAAAATGACTTGTAACTTATTTTTCTGACTATAAACCTATACTTTTTCTGTTTAGATTCATAAAATAGAGTTCAATATGAAACCATAGCAATTTGATTCACTCAAAACGGATTTAAAATGAAGAAGTTATGGGTAAAACAAGATTGGATAATTTTTCTCATTTTAGCTACGTGAAAATTGGTAACAAATCTATTCCAACCATAACTTAATCAACTTGTATTGTATATTATGTAATCTTGAGATACCATAGACACGTATACAATGTTTCGACCTATCATGTCGACACATCTATATATATTTCGGAACAACCATAGACACTCTATATGTGAATGTTGGAGTTAGCTATACATGGTTGAGGTTGATTCCAAAATATATATAGTTTGAGTTGTGATCAATACTGAGATACGTATACACTGGGTCGTGGATTGATTCAAGATAATATTTATCGATTTATTTCTGTACATCTAACTGTGGACAACTAGTTATAGGTTACTAACGAGGACAGCTGACTTAATAAACTTAAAACATCAAAATATATTAAAAGTGTTGTAAATATATTTTGAACATACTTTAATATATATGTATATATTGTTATAGGTTCGTGAATCAACAGTGGCCAAGTCTTACTTCCCGACGAAGTAAAAATCTGTGAAAGTGAGTTATAGTCCCACTTTTAAAATCTAATATTTTTGGGATGAGAATACATGCAGGTTTTATAAATGATTTACAAAATAGACACAAGTACGTGAAACTACATTCTATGGTTGAATTATCGAAATCGAATATGCCCCTTTTTATTAAGTCTGGTAATCTAAGAATTAGGGAACAGACACCCTAATTGACGCGAATCCTAAAGATAGATCTATTGGGCCTAACAAACCCCATCCAAAGTACCGGATGCTTTAGTACTTCGTAATTTATATCATATCCGAAGGGTGTCCCGGAATGATGGGGATATTCTTATATATGCATCTTGTTATTGTCGGTTACCAGGTGTTCACCATATGAATGATTTTTATCTCTATGTATGGGATGTGTATTGAAATATGAAATCTTGTGGTCTATTGTTACGATTTGATATATATAGGTTAAACCTATAACTCACCAACATTTTTGTTGACGTTTAAAGCATGTTTATTCTCAGGTGAATATTAAGAGCTTCCGCTGTTGCATACTAAAATAAGGACAAGATTTGGAGTCCATGTTTGTATGATATTGTGTAAAAACTGCATTCAAGAAACTGATTTCGATGTAACATATTTGTTTTGTAAACCATTATGTAATGGTCGTGTGTAAACAGGATATTTTAGATTATCATTATTTGATAATCTACGTAAAGCTTTTTAAACCTTTATTTATGAAATAAAGGTTATGGTTTGTTTTAAAAATGAATGCAGTCTTTGAAAAACGTCTCATATAGAGGTCAAAACCTCGCAACGAAATCAATTAATATGGAACGTTTTTAATCAATAAGAACGGGACATTTCAGTTATAGCGTATGCTTCACGACAGTTAAAGAATCATGAACGAAACTACCCTACTCATGATTTAGAGTTAACTGCAGTTGTGTTTGCTTTGAAGCTTTGGAGACACTATTTGTATGGTACACATTGTGAAATTTATACAGATCATCACAGCCTTCAATATCTCTTTTCGCAGAAGGAAGTCAATATGCGTCAACTACGAGGTTTAGAATTGATTAAAGATTATGATTGTGAGATTAAATACCATCCGGGTAAAGCAAATGTGGTTGCAGATGCTCTGAGTCACAAGAAAACAGTCGAAAATGTCAGATTTATGAGAATTAAGCTAGTTTCAGACTTGATCGATCGTTTGAAAACCGTTCAGTTAATAGCATTAAATGATGAAAACCTAAAGACTGAGCTAATGAAGAAAAGAAAATTTGACCTATGCAATGATTCTAGAGGATTAAAGACCTATAAAGACCGAATTTGGGTGCCTATGCTTGGAGATTTGAGGGATTTAATCCTTACTGAAGCGCATAAATCTCGATTGACCGTTCATCCAGGTAGTACAAAGATGTATAGAGACTTGAAAACGTTGTATTGGTGGCCGACAATGAAGACAGATGTTGCAAGTTTCGTTGAAAAATGTCATATTTGTGCACAAGTTAAAGCAGAACATCAGAAACCGTATGGGTCTTTACGACAGTTAGAAATTCCTCAGTGGAAATGGGATCACATAACGATGGATTTTGTAACCAAGTTACCCCGAACCCAGAAAGGACATGACATGATCTGGGTGATAGTGGATCGTCTGACAAAGAGTGCTCACTTTTTAGCTACTCGTGAAACAGCTTCGTTGAGTGATTTAGCAGAATTGTACTTGAAAGAGATTGTTAGCCGACATGGTGTGCCGTTGTCTATAGTTTCCGATAGAGATACTAGGTTTGTATCGAACTTCTGGAACAGTTTGCAGCAGAATCTGGGTACGCGTGTGAATCTTAGTACAGCTTATCATCCTCAGACAGATGGTCAGAGTGAGCGAACAATTCAGACATTAGAAGACATGTTGAGAGCGTGTGTCTTAGAATATGGTGGTTCTTGGGATTCGCATCTTCCTTTGATAGAGTTTGCTTACAACAATTCATATCACTCGAGTATCGGTATGCCGCCGTATGAAATGTTGTATGGTCGAAAGTGCAGAACTCCTACATGTTGGTTAGAAGCAGGTGAGAAACAATTTGCAGGTCCCGAAATTGTTCAGATAACCGCAGAAAAAGTTGAAATTGCACGTGAGAAGTTAAAAGCAGCTAGAGATAGACAAAAGATGTATGCTGATCCGCGCAGGCGTCCGGTAACATTTGATGTAGGTGATCGTGTTTACTTGAAGGTTTCGCCATGGAAAGGGGTTATCATATTTGGTAAACGTGGTAAGTTAGCGCCGAGATTTATTGGACCATTTCCAATCAAAGAGATTTTAAATGATCAGACCGTTGTTTTGGATCTTCCTTCAGAGTTAGCAGGGATTCATAACACCTTCAATGTGTGCTATTTGAGAAAATGCAAGGTAGAGGATGAAAGTTTGATTCTTCCGCTGAAGGATTTGAAAGTGGATTTTAGTAAAAAGTTAGTAGAAGAACCGATTAAGATAGTGGACAAGAAAGTCACCAAGTTAAGAAGGAAGCTGATTCCAATGGTGTTAGTAGAGTGGCGACACAGTTTAGGTTCCAACCTAACGTGGGAAACCGAGGAGTTAATGAGGACGCGCTATCCCCAGTTGTTTGACCTTGATCAGATTCCGAGGACGGAATCTTCTTAAGGGGGGTAGATTTGTAACATCCTCAAGTGGGCCTAGATGTAAGATTACTAGATTGCCCTTAAGTTGGTGTTGCGTTATTATATGATTTTATTTTTATTTAATGTTTATTATTAATTAATGATGAGGTTAGGACCAGTTTGTGACAAGGGTCACAGAACAGGTTTGTTTATTTAATTTGGACTTCGTTTGGTTTGCCAAATGATGTACGAAAGATATCAGATAACTGATAAATACCCGTGTGTCACTCAGTGTGGGAATTAAACCCAATTAAGTGACTAAGTGCTGGCTTCCCTTCTCATTTTCTAGAAAACTCCCAAACCCTCCCGTACCTTCATCTCTTTCACATACCAAACCCTAATTTCTAATCTTTGTTCTTGAGCTCAAATCATTTACATTTTCGTGTTCCTTATGATCTACTGATTCTATCAAGGTAAGAATCACAAGTTTTCATGATTTAATCTTCAAGAAAATTGGGTTTTTGTGATAGTTTTTACAAAGTGGGTAATTTGGGTCAAAAGAGTTGAATTTGATGTTGTTTGAGTCCAAATCTTGTGGGTTTATGTTTCTTGATGTATAGTGTCTTAGATTTGGTCAGTTTTGAGGTAAAAATCGAGCTCTAGAGCAAGAATTGGATGAATTTGGGTGAAACCCGTCACTTTGGCTTCAGCTTCTGCAGATGAACACGGTCGGCCGAGTGTCTCGAGACACTCGACCGACTGACTCGACCATCGACCGAGTGAGTGAGACCCACGGCCGAGTGTGTCTGTGAAAGACCATCGACCGAGTGACTTGTCAATCGGCCGAGTGTGTGTAGACAATCGGCCGACTGTCTCTGACAGTCGACCGAGTGTCTTGGGCAGTGGAAATTTTACCAAGTGTTGATTTCTAGCCGTTATGCTGCCCGTTTGTATTTTGAGATTTTGATGAAAATTTCAAAAGTGCACAAGTGTTAAACAGAAAAATTTTAGCGAACAGATTTTCTGACAAAATTTCTATATTTGTGTTATTTGGTGTTTATGGACATAAACTAACTCGTGTATATGTATTTCTCAGGAGAAAAGGAGAAAGAGAAGGTTCAGTGATTAGATAGCTGAACACCTTCTCGTTTGCTGGTAATCGGTGAGTGGGACTAACTGTGGAATTTAGTATAGAGTAGCATGTTATATTATGACTGCCATGCTAGTTAGTTGTACTTATTGATACAGTTAGTTAGTTTATTGTGATGACTGCATGTTAGTTGATGCTTGTCTGCTGGAGCCCAGTGCGTCCCTATTGTGTGGTAGCCTCGGTAGGAGAGATCAACCTGCGGGTTGGGTTCCTCTGTGGTAGCCTAGACAGCCGTGGTGTATATATATGTGAATGACGCGTCCGTCGCGTGTGGATTATGTATATACATACGGTGGTGGAGGAACTTCTGGTAAGCCCCAGCCCGATCAACTGGTGGTTAATGGTTTGGCCGAGCCGCCAGAGTCTCTGTAGACGGCACTTGGGTGATGTTTGTGTGTTAGCTCTTTGTGACATGATTAGTATAACTGTTCTGTATACTATTGCCTGTGGTTAGTCGTACTCACTTAGCTTCATGCTAATTCCCCTCCATCTCCTCCCTGCAGGTTATTAGCTTTTGTAGAGATGATGCTTTTGGGGAGAAGACGGGGCATGCTGATGTTATGTTTGACAGGAGCCAACTCTGATGTGTCTTTTCCTATAAAACTAAACTTTTGTTGAAACGTCACGTGACACCATATGTATTAGTTAAATGCTAGCTGTCAACTGTTTTGGTTATGTAATTATGATATGTTTATATTATTATAATGGTTTAATTAACGTTAATGCTTCCGCCACGTATTTATAAAAAAAAAAACAGCGGTGTCACATTACGCCTCTCGACAATTAAGGGAACACGAAAAGAGATACCCAACTCATGATCTTCAATTGGCGGCGGTGGTTCATGCGTTGAAAATTTGGCGCCATTACTTGTATGGTGTCAAGTGTACGATTTATTCGGATCATAAGAGTTTGAAACATCTCTTTAACCAACGAGATTTGAATTATCACCAACGTAGGTGGATGGATGTGGTAAAAGATTATGATTGTGAAATACTTTATCATCCGGGCAAGGCGAATGTGATCGCGGATGCGTTAAGTCGAAAGAGTCATCACCCGGTGTTACGATTGGGATTGTTACGTATGATTATTACTAACAATTTTCTTGTAAAGCTTGGCGAGACTCAAATCGAAGCTTTTGTTAACAATAAGCATGAGGAACGAATCGTGGGACAAACGGAGTTTATTACCTTAGGTCCGCATGGTTTGCTATCTTTTCAAGGAAGAGTGCTACTTGATAAAGCACATAAGTTAAAGTATTCTATTCATCTGGGCGCGACAAAAATGTATCTTGATTTGAGGAAAGAGTATTGGTGGTCGGGCATGAAACGTAATGTTGTTAAGTATGTCGAGCAATGCGTCACGTGTTTGCAAATGAAAGCCGAACACCAAAATTCGTATGGTAAGTTACAACCGTTAGAAATTCCGAAATGGAAATAGGAACACATTACCATGGATTTCATCACAAAGTTACCAAAGATGGTGAGAACCCAATTTGACTCGATTTGGGTAATAGTTGATCGATTGACGAAGAGTGCCTTGTTTCTTCCCATTCGGGAAGCGATATCGTCGGAAACTTTGGCTAAGTTGTTTATCAAAGAGGTGATAGCGAGACACGGGGTTCCTATATCTATTATTTAGGATCGAGATACTCGTTTCACATCTCGGTTTTGGGAAAAGTTTCATGAAGATATGGGCACACAATTGAAATTGAGCACGGCGTATCATCCTCAAACAGATGGTCAAATCGAACGTACGAATCAAACTTTGGAGGATATGTTACGGGCGTGAATTATTGATTTCGGTGGTAGTTGGGATGAGCACTTACCTTTGGTGGAATTCTCGTACAATAATAGTTATCATACTAGTATCGGGATGCCACCTTACGAGATGCTTTATGGGCGGAGGTGTCGAACTCCGATTTGTTGGGGCGAGGTGGGTCAAAGAGAAATCGGGAGTACCGATTTGGTTTTAAAGACGAATAGCAAGATTGATATGATTCGGACTCATTTGAAAAAGGCCCAAGATAGACAAAAATCTTATGCCGATAAGCGAAGACGACAAATCGAGTTCCAAGAGGGTGACATGGTGATGCTTAAAGTTTCGCCATGGAAAGGTGTTATTCGGTTTCGAAAACGGGGAAAGTTAGCTCCTCGGTTTATTGGGCCATTTAAAATTTTAGCTCGAGTTGGTGAAGTTGCGTACCGTTTGGAGTTACCCGAAGAGCTTGCGGGGATCCATAATACATTTCATGTTTCTCATCTCCGTAAGTGTCTTGCGGATGACACGGCGTGGGTACCATTGGACGAGATTTCCTTAAACAACAAATTAGAGTATGTTGAGGAACCAATGGCAATTCTTGATGAAAAAGTTAAAATGTTGCGTAACAAAGAAGTGAGGACTTTTAAAGTCCAATGACGTCGTAGTAAGGGTAACGAGTTTGCGTGGGAATCCGAAGAGTTTGTTTTGGTGTATCTTCCTGCTTGTCATGCGGCTTGAATTGCGAGGTCGCAATCCGGTTCAAGTGGGGGAGAGTTGTAAGATCATGTTTTCACAGAAGGTTGGGACGCCGTCCAGATTATGGGACGCCATCCCAGTGTGAAGGATTGGACGCCGTCCAGGCTGTTTGGACGCTGTGGCGACCCAGAAATTTCCGAACAAATTTAAACTTTAATCTTTATATATTCCCGACACGATAAGCAAAGTTTGTTAAGTTGAATCTCAAGAATTTTAAACTGTGTTCATACATTCAATTAACCTCGACCAAGTTTCGATGATTCACGAACCATTATATGAACGAATATGATTATATATGTATATGTGTATATATTATATCTTGAAAACGTTAACAAAGTATTAGACGTATAATACTTTACATGAACGTATTTGTTTTAAAATATATTTAAAATATTTATTGACGGAATTAAAAGATAATATCAAATAATTGAATTATCAGATACATTGAATTATGGCTACGAGTCCCTATTAGGAGGTCCACTGTGATTTAGGAAACCTTTCCCTTTTAACCATATTCGGAAAATGGTAAAGCGATTTTACAAATAAGAACAAAGTGTCAACAAACGAGAACTAGACAAGAGTTAGTAAAGATTCTTATTTGATTTTCAATTCATACCTTACAACATTTTTCCTCGTAATATTAATAAGATAACTATTATGATTATCATTTTAAAGTTGAAATGTGGAATGTAAATATCTTAGACAATGGGTATCAACATTTTACATTAAGGTGATTTCGTACGTTTATCTAACCTTTAGACATTATACCACGTTGCACCAACAAACGTTAAGAACTTGAAACCTATGAAAAGTATATTTAATTTTATTTCTCTAAAATGTTTTACGATATAACAACCTCTACTAATATAACTTTTTAGTAAAATGATTCTTAAATATATTTAGTTTTGGAAAAACAAAGTTTTCATATTTATTTAAAATTGTTTCAAACGAACAAAATCAATTTTTAAAGAACTTTATTAGTGAAACATTTTATAAGATAAATTGTTCATAAGTTTTAAGAAACTTAATTAAAGCTTTGTATCATAAATTATATATATATTTTCGTTCAATTTCCTCAAAGAATTCTACTCGCATTCATACGTTATTTTTACGCGTATTATACACAGCTTCTAGAAGTATTTACTATTGGTATATACCAATAGATATCTGCAATTATTTGTGTAATATGTCATCCATGACCTAATAAATTTAATATGTCATGCATGACTTAATACAATTTAACTTATCTTAGATATTTTCACTAAAAGCCAAAATTATAAGCTTATAAAAAAGGACAATTTTAACTCATTTTTACTCCACATTTTCTTAAACTAAAAACACACACTTGAATGCTCTCATATCATACTTTAATCTCAGCAACTTTCCTCTTCATAATCAAGGTAAAATACTTCTCAAAATCCTTGTTCAATTCCTTGTATAGTTGCTATCTTATTATACTTATAAAACTTGTAAAAACTAGAACTTGTTTTGGTGAACACCAAGCTTGTTTGAAAAACTAATCTTATCTTTCTAACTTAACTCTAATAATACTTATTTATATGTATTATGATGTTATATTAAGTTAATATAAGAACTTATAACTTGTACATATGAAGAACACCTTGAAACTTAACATATATCCTTTAATCTCCATTCGGTAAAAAGCGGGCTGTTTTGGGTTGGGAATTAAAAACCTATCTTAGACTTTGAGTTCGAGGCTAAGACTTTTAAAATATTTTAATATATGTAAATAAGACTTCCAGTATTTTTTTTCATGATTTTAGACAAAGTGGAAGTATTTTATCAAAAATCATATATTGGGTGGATGCCGGGATTTTTCCAAATCTGTTCACCGACACAAAAAAAGGGTAAAGCTCTAAAAATTACTACTTGGGATGAACTTTTCGAATTAGTTTTGTAAATTTTACTTCTTAATGAATCCATAGCAATTTGATTCACTTTAAACGGAGTTGTAATGAATATTTGGCGAGCAAAACAAAATCTGCTAAAATTAACGTTGTATGAACGAAATTTATATTATAAAAACTATATTAACCATATCCTTGTTAACTTTTCCTATCTCCTATATATTTGGACATGTTATCAGTAGTATAACAAAATATTATAATCTTGGTTAATTCTGTGATTGTATATATGTATAATAATATTCTTGGTACGTCCTAACACAATAAGTATACAATACGTTTTGATAAATCCTAAGACAATACGTACACAATACGTCTAAGTTAATTCTAAGACAATACGTATACAATACGTCTCTGGGTTGATGTAAAGACAATACGTATACAATACGTCGTGGGGTAATTCTAAGATTATATATATATATATATATATATATATATATATATATATATATATATATATATATATATATATATATATATATATATATATATATATATATATACCGATTATTGGACTGTTGGACTTTTCGGACTATTTTGGACTACTAACGAAGGACTACTAACAATGGACTACTAACATAAAATGTTAAAAATTATTATATAAGTATTCTATGAACTTGATTTATTTTATTCATATGTCGTATTATTATCTGAAATGTTATTATTGTTATATGTTCGTGAATCCAAGGACGATGGTCATATTTTTAATAAGTTGAAAACTTATTATTAATATACTTTTACTACTGTGAGTATATAGTCCCATTTTTAAACTCTACAAATATTTTGAGATGAGAATACATGCATTTTATGTTTTACACTGTGATGACCCGTCCTAATCCTCCTGGACGAAGTCTTCAACATTTGGTTCCATAGCGAGGTACTGACTTAAATATGCCATGAACGACTCCATGTAATATGAGCAAATGCACAGCGGAAGATTTCTTTAGTACCTGAGAATAAAAATACTTAAAAGTGTCAACCAAAAGGTTGGTGAGTTCATAGGTTTATCATAACAATCATTTCAATATCTTAATAGACCACAAGATTTCATATACACAAACGTTTTAATAAAAATATTCTAAGTGGTTGAGCACTTGGTAACCATACTTAACATTTAATCAACGTCGCATATTCCCTTTATTATGAAATCTCACTACACTGTACCAAGAGTAGTCACCGAAATGAAGTACTGTGCAACCGTTGAATACTGGTCATCCTATCCGGTTGGGGTTGTCAGGCCCGATAGATCTATCAACAGGATTCGCATTTACAATACCACATGTAAATAGTAGTTACCAAGCTATTAGGGAAGATATGCAGGGTGGTACAACTCAACGTAGAATATATTTTAAGTACTTGTCTCTATTTCGTAAAGCATTTATAAAAGCAACGCATGTTTTCTCAGCCCAAAATATATATTGCAAAAGCAATTAAAAAGGGAGCAAATGAAACTCACCATACTGTATTTTGTAGTAAAAATACATATGACGTCATTGTACAAGTATAGGGTTTGGCCTCGAATTCACGAACCTATATTAGTAATATATATTAAAACATATAATCACATAATTCCATCTGATAATTATATAGTATTTATTTATTAAGTATTTTATAATACTCATGCCCAATTTTAATTAAGATATATGTATATATATACATATATAAACTTTACCCATATTATATATTTAATTATATGTTACATATATTTATTTTGTAAAATAATTAATATTCATGCATATAGCCATATTAATATATGTATATAAGTAATTTAGTAAAAAAAAAAAATATCAATAGTTTACTATATGTAATATTTATATAATTAATGTTAATACGTTTATTCAAAAATTTATGTAATACTAATATCCTTATATTATGTATCAAAAATATTTTTATGTATCTAATTTCTATTTGAATAAATAATGTTAATAATAATCATTTTAATAAAAGTCATGTTAAGGATAAGAATAATAATAATAATAATAATAAAAATAATAAAAATAATAGAAATGCTACCTTAATTTAATAGGCCTTAAAAAGAAATAAACGACTCTACCCAGGCTTGAACCTGCGACCTCTCGTAATCCCAATAAAACCCCAAACCAACCTTCTGTCCTTGCTTTTCTAATTAAAATAGTATACCATATATATTTAGCCAATTCTTTCGGCCCAAATAGAATGGCAGCCCAACAATGGTTTCTCAAGCACAACATATATTTTACCTAAACCCACTCGGTCAAGAAGTCCGTTTAAAGGAAGCCCAAGACAAAAAAATCACATCCCTGGTTTCGATTAACATCAAAGTGTAGACAACTATCACTTTCATATTTTTCTTTTCTTTTTTTTAAACGTCATAGTCTTCATCAATCATAACTCTCTTTCTTCCATATTATTATCATAAAATCGTTTATCGTCTTTATAATCCATCATCACTAACATTATGTGCATATCACTATCGTCACCAATCGTTATCATCGTGACTACTCAAATAGACTACCGAAGCATAGCAGCTGCAGTAAGTAATCGAAGGAAAGAGAAGCATAGCAGCTGCCTCGAACAAAACAGAAAGATCACAGCAGTCTTACAGTTTAGAGTTTAAATAGAAAAACAGGACGGCTGCAGCATGAACATGGTTGTTTATGGTGGCGGATGAGGGTGTTCATGACAGAAATTCAAGTGATGGTAGCAGAGGTGGTTGTGGTGTTAGTTTACGATGGGAAATAGAAAACAGAAGCTGCACAGCAGCAGAAAGAAGATAGTTGCAGCTGCAGTTGTTTAGCTTACGTGGATGTTTGTTCGTGGTGATTCAAGAGTGTGTTTAGGTGAGAGAGAGGAGAGAGAGAGAGAGATGAAAGATGGTGGTGGCTGTGGTTCGAATGGACAGGAAACAACAACAGTTGTAGATGATCAGTTTTGATGGTTGTGGGTTTACGATTATAAAAATAGCAAATGTAGGTGTTCGTTTGAAGTTGCAGGTTGTGGTGGTTATGCTCGAGCATGATAGTGGGTGTGGTGGTGGCAGATTACGGTGATAGTAAGGGTGGTGGAGGTTGGTGTAGGTGATGGCTCTAATGATGATGATGGTTGCTGGTTTTTGGACAGAAACATATACATATATAGGTAATAAACACAACAAAAGTTACGGTTATGATCTTGGGTATGGGGGTGTCGGGTTTGCGATTAAAACAAGAAAGAACAAGTAACCGGTTGATGATATCTCGATGAAGATGAGGTGTTATGGTTTTAATGGTGGTTATAAACTTCTTATAGCAGTACAATAACAAAGTGATGGGGAAGGTCTAGTGTTTTTCATAAGCAAGTGTATATGCACATTATATAATCAATTAAAGTAATAATAATAATATAATAATAATTAATAATCAAATGTAAAGTAAACGTTTGAAACTGGTTGCCGATACTTTCACATAGTGAAAATTCGTAGTCCATTGCTAAACATTGACGTTTAAAAGTTTTCAGAAAACTCCCAAATTTTTACATAAAATATGAATATTCATACTGCTCGTTACTTTAGAAAACCTGTTGTAAAAAGGGTTATTTGATAGATATTATCTGTAACAAATAATATATACGAAGTGTTAAAAATTTAGACTGAAACGGTAAAAAAAAATATTTATCAAAACTATTATCTTTTTAATCAAATTATGGACCAACTTTTATTTTAAAACTTCATATATATATATATATATATATATATATATATATATATATATATATATATATATATATATATATATATATATATATATATATATATATATATATATATATATATATATATATATACATATATATTAGACCTATTTTAAAATCGACGAAACGTTAACCAAAAGTTACAGACATGTACAAATTAGGCTCAAAATTAATTATTTTTAATATATTCTCTTTCTATATGCAAACAGTTTTAAATAGCAAGTTTAACTACTAAAATAAATATATTATATATTTTTAACAAATACATTTAATATAATTTTATATATTTATTTCCTACCATTAAATCGTATAATATTTCAGATAATATTTCAAATTATTATTTATATATACATTTAATTATATATGTATTTATTTATAAATAATTGTTCGTAAATCGTCGGGAATGGTCGAAAGTAATTTGAATATATGAAATAGTTCCAAAATTTTAGGACTCAGGATAACAGACTTAGCTTATCGTGTCAAAATATATTAAATCGTATCGAGAGTTTGGTTTAAAATTAGTCGAAATTTTTCGGGTCATGACAGTACCTACCCGTTAAAGAAATTTCGTCCCGAAATTTGATCGAGGTCGTCATGGCTAACAATAAAAATGACGAATATGAGTTGATAAATAGAGTTTTATCATTATTGATTAATATAGATGAAACTATTCGATTATGTGAAGCGTACTAGTGAAACTGTCATAAAAGATAGAGATTTAACTTTTGACGTAGTCATAGTGGATTTCCGGAATTCAAGGAATGTAGGGAAAATCTTCGAAATCTAAAAGATTTGATTCTTCGGCGGATAAAGAAATTAAGATCTCTATAATTAAATACGGTGATTTTCTCCAATCACTCTGTCTGATATTTCCATTATAAATTAAGCTCTTTCGTTCCATTATTCTCACCATTCCTATACTTTCTTTCTTAGTTCGTACATCCAAAAGATTGTGAAAATGCTTAATCCAGTTCTGATCCTTATCCTTATCCTTACTTTTGCAACAATCATTCTCCTTTTCTAACTTCCACCGAAGGAATCTGCTTTCTTCTACTTAGCACTTGGGGTTATAGTGTTTTTAATTCTCCCGTGTCTTTATGTTGTGATAAACATTGATATTCACGGTTTGTAATTCCTGTATTTGTGATCGGCTTTATATTTTCCTTTATTTTTCGGAGCTCCATGCTCTTGTTTTCTCTTCCCGACTCCAAGTCAAGCGAATAATGATCCAGAATTCGTAGATATAGAGTTTCGAATGATTATAATGTTCTAAGCAGGGTGGAACGTTATAGCACAATTTGATTTTCAAATTTATCAAAATTACAGAAGATAGAACTATCAAGGATATATTCTTCTTGATATGTTCGGAGGTTATGTAAAATGAAAGAGTTATGTAACATGACACATGATGACGTTATGATCTGTGAATCATCACGTACCATTAGGAACTCAGCATGACTTACTGTAATATAATCACGTTGGCCGGGCGTCATTATATTATACTAACCCATGCTTCAATTCCCAACACTTCTCCACAATTCATTCATAATTTATACTTAGATGTTACAGAAGTTTCCAATATAATGGAATACGGAAAACACGAAGAGGTAGATAATTTCGGACAAGAATATTTATGAAAATATCCTCAGAAATATCTAAGATATTTATGATGATATTTTGAAATTTCTAAGTTTGAAGGTTTATGAAGAAAAATTTTCCACACGATTTTAACATGACTTCGGAGCAAGGTATTCTCTAAAGATTTCATCGGATCCAGAATTAACTGGATTCTTTGAATATAGGATTTGGTCCTTGTATTTGTCATTGGTCTCCTTCATGGTTAGCTCAATCCGTTTTTCAGTACCAAATTTTCTATCGAGCGTTACCAACACTCCATTCCTTATCATCAAACTCTTGGCCATTTAAGCCATCTACAATTTTACTGTTTTGTTTGCATTTAATGCAGCCATATCTGAATCGTTGGTTATCAATCCGAGGTGTTTTCAGGAGAATTGTGTTTTTAGATGATTAAATGCTGAAGGTAGTATGGTGGAATATAAAAGGTTCTATGGTAACAATAAATGAGCACGTATATATATCAAGGTTATAATAAGGTTGTTTTAAATGAAAATCAAAGTTGTCTTGCTGGAGCTGTAACAAAATTGGCTAATATGGAAAGGAATTGTATAGTTATTTTTGATAATAACAACGCCAAAGGAGCTATCACAGATACGTGTTAAACGTTTACTCAGTTTCCGAAAGTTTTTCAGGTGCATAACTATATGCGTAAATCTTTCCTTCCGTAAATGAAATGCGGTCGGTTCATCCTCTCGATTGAGGTGTTTTCAAGAATCATGAAAGGTTTGAGCGCAGATTGTAATTGTCAAGATACAATTGAGGTTTAAGATGAAATCAAGTGGCAAACTTGAAGAATTGCTTAGTTTCATATGTTATAATCAATATTTTAATTCTTTTTAATTGTCCAATGTTATTAGTCCACAGTCGATAGTCCACAGTTAACAGTCCAGTAATTCATATATAGTTTAATATATTATATTCGAATTAATTAATACGTGTCGTGACCTGTATACGTCTCAGACCCGATCACAACTCAAACTATATATATTATTATAGAATCAACCTCAACCCTGTATAGAGAACTCGATCATTACTACATATAGAATGTCTATGGTTATTCCAAATAATATATAAAGATGCGTCGATATGATATGTCAAAACCTTGTATACGTGTCCCGATATTTAAAGTGTGTAAAATAAATAACAGAAATTAAATGACGATAAATAAAATTGCGATAAATAAATGTAATATGTTAGCTAGGAACAGTTAGCTGGAACAGTTAGCGTGAATTCTTAACACAATTTTCTCATAGTTAATTTGTTTGTTTCTAACAAATTTTATTTTGTCAAATGTTTTCTTCATTATGCCACTTGTTGGATTCTGAGAAGTCAAAATCCAAATATGAAATTGAAAGAAAATGGTTATTTTGTGGTGAACAGATTCGTATATCGGTGAATGTAAGTAGGATAGTAAATGACTGTAGAATCAGATTCGAAGAATGTACAGTGTAACTTATTAATGTGGAATCTAAATATTCCTCTGGTATTACCTACCCGTTAAAATATTTTCACCGTTAACAGTTTGTACAAAAGAATTTTTAATTACAATCTTTATGAAAACAAATATACATATATATTTTCTTCAGATATAATCATGGATTTAATGAGTTAATATGATATTAAGCTCATATGATTTTCGGTTTGAGCTAGAATATGTAATCTCTAAAACTATTTGGAACCACATATTCTTCGCTGAATATCAATGAAGTTATGGATCAATACTTCATCTTTCATTGTTGTTGGTACTCCTTGGTATATATGGTGCGTATGATGTTGATGTTTGTGGTATAGATTTTGATATTGAGGTGTGGGATGCAGATGTTGATGTTGGTGGTGGTGATGGTACTGTTGATGTTGTTGATGGTGGTACTGGTTATGCTGCTGGTGCTGCTGCTGGTATTTGTAACCTTCGCACCATATTCTCTAAAGCCACTACCCGAGCGCGAAGCTCGTTGACTTCTTCTATTATACCGGGGTGACTGTCGGTTCGGACGAGTGGATAAATAAGATCTAGAATTTGGTATAGTATATGATCGTGACGAGATACTCGGGAAATGAGAGAGAAAATGGTGTTTCGGACAGGTTCGGCGGTAAGTGCTTCAGGTTCTTCACCCAGAGGTGAATTCGGTTGGTGGAATGGATCACCTTCTTTATGCCTCCAATGATTAAGTAGGCTACGAACCCATCCCCAATTCATCCAGAATTGGTGATGACTAACTGGTTGATCAATTCCGGTTACACTGTCTTCGGAGCTTGAGTCGAAATCCATATCGAAATAGCTGTGGGAATCTAAGGAATTTGAACTAGTTGCGAGTTTCTTCTTGTACGGTTAGATAAAGGATTTTTGATATGAGATGATTTTTGGATATCGGATGATATTCTAATTACATAGAATACATGTATATATTACAGAAGATCCTGTAGATTACGAATGGAATTAAGGAAACGTATCAGATAAGATTTAATGTGATTGGATATGAATTTGTCCGTACACCATCTATGCAATAATTGCAATAAGATGTGTCGAGACTGAAAACGATGGATAAATATATTTCGCCAATGAATGATAAGCAAAACTTTTAACGTGCAGACCAGGTTCAATTCCAGACTTACTAATATATCCTAACAACTACTAGGTCGAAGTCCAGACTCACTAATGCATTCTAACAACTACTAGTTAGACACACTAATGCAAGACCTGGTTCGCTACGACCACCGCTCTGATACCACCTGTGATGACCCGTCCTAATCCTCATGGACGAAGTCTTCAACATTTGGTTCCATAGCGAGGTACTGACTTAAATATGCCATGAACGACTCCATGTAATATGAGCAAATGCACAGCGGAAGATTTCTTTAGTACCTGAGAATAAACATGCTTAAAAGTGTCAACCAAAAGGTTGGTGAGTTCATAGGTTTATCATAACAATCATTTCAATATCTTAATAGACCACAAGATTTCATATACACAAACATTTTAATAAAAATATTCTAAGTGGTTGAGCACTTGGTAACCATACTTAACATTTAATCAACGTCGCATATTCCCTTTATTATGAAATCTCACTACACTGTACCAAGAGTAGTCATCGAAAAGAAGTACTGTGCAACCATTGAATACTGGTCGTCCAGTCCGGTTGGGGTTGTCAGACCCGATAGATCTATCAACAGGATTCGCGTTTACAATACCACATGTAAATAGTAGTTACCAAGCTATTAGGGAAGATATGCAGGGTGGTACAACTCAACGTAGAATATATTTTAAGTACTTGTCGCTATTTCGTAAAGCATTTATAAAAGCAACGCATGTTTTCTCAGCCCAAAATATATATTGCAAAAGCAATTAAAAAGGGAGCAAATGAAACTCACCATACTGTATTTTGTAGTAAAAATACATATGACGTCATTGTACAAGTATAGGGTTGGCCTCGAATTCACGAACCTATATTAGTAATATATATTAAAACATATAATCACATAATTCCATCTAATAATTATATAGTATTTATTTATTAAGTATTTTATAATACTCGTGCCCAATTTTAATTAAGATATATGTATATATATACATATATAAACTTTACCCATATTATATATTTAATTATATGTTACATATATTTATTTTGTAAAATAATTAATATTCATACATATAGCCATATTAATATATGTATATAAGTAATTTAGTAAAAAAAAATATCAATAGTTTACTATATGTAATATTTATATAATTAATGTTAATAGGTTTATTCAAAAATTTATGTAATACTAATATCCTTATATTATGTATCAAAAATATTTTTATGTATCTAATTTCTATTTGAATAAATAATGTTACTAATAATTATTTTAATAAAAGTCATGTTAAGGATAAGAATAATAATAATAATAATAATAAAAATAATAGAAATGCTACCTTAATTTAATAGGCCTTAAAAAGAAATAAACGAATCTACCCAGGCTTGAACCTGCGACCTCTCGTAATCCCAATAAAACCCCAAACCAACCTTCTGTCCTTGCTTTTCTAATTAAAATAGTATACCATATATATTTAGCCAATTCTTTCGGCCCAAATAGAATGGCAGCCCAACAATGGTTTCTCAAGCCCAACATATATTTTATCTAAACCCACTCGGTCAAGAAGTCCGTTTAAAGGAAGCCCAAGACAAAAAAATCACATCCCTGGTTTCGATTAACATCAAAGTGTAGACAACTATCACTTTCATCTTTTTTTTTTTAAACGTCATAGTCTTCATTAATCATAACTCTCTTTCTTCCATATTATTATCATAAAATCGTTTATCGTCTTTATAATCCATCATCACTAACATTATGTGCATATCACTATCGTCACCAATCATTATCATCGTGACTACTCAAATAGACTACCGAAGCATAGCAGCTGCAGTAAGTAATCGAAGGAAAGAGAAGCATAGCAGCTGCCTCGAACAAAACAGAAAGATCACAGCAGTCTTACGGTTTAGAGTTTAAATAGAAAAACAGGAAGGCTGCATCATGAACATGGTTGTTTATGGTGGCGGATGAGGGTGTTCATGATAGAAATACAAGTGATGGTAGCAGAGGTGGTTGTGGTGTTAGTTTACGATGGGAAACAGAAAACAGAAGCTGCACAGCAGCAGTAAGAAGATAGTTGTAGGTGCAGTTGTTTAGCTTACATGGATGTTTGTTCGTGGTGATTCAAGAGTGTGTTTAGGTGAGAGAGAGAGGAGAGAGAGAGATGAAAGATGGTGGTGGCTGTGGTTCAAATGGACAGGAAATAACAACAGTTGTAGATGATCAGTTTTGATGGTTGTGGGTTTACGATTATAAAAATAGCAAATGTAGGTGTTCGGTTGAAGTTGCAGGTTGTGGTGGTTGTGCTCGAGCATGCTGGTGGGTGTGGTGGTGGCAGATTACGGTGATGGTAAGGGTGGTGGAGGTTGGCGTAGGTGATGGCTCTAATGATGATGATGAAGGTTGCGAGTTTTTGGACAGAAACAGATACATATATAGGTAATAAACACAACAAAAGTTACGATTATGATCTTGGGTATGGTGGTGTTGGGTTTGCGATTAAAACAAGAAAGAACAAGTAACCGGTTGATGATATCTCGATGAAGATGAGGTGTTATGGTTTTAATGGTGGTTATAAACTTCTTATAGCAGTACAATAACAAAGTGATGGGGAAGGTCTAGTGTTTTTCATAAGCAAGTGTATATGCACATTATATAATCAATTAAAGTAATAATAATAATATAATAATAATTAATAATCAAATGTAAACTAAACGCGTGAAACTGGTTGCCGACACTTTTACATAGTGAAAATTCGTAGTCCATTGTTAAACATTGACGTTTAAAAGTTTTCAGAAAACTCCCAAATTTTTACATAAAATATGAATATTCATACTGCTCGTTACTTTAGAAAACCTGTTGTAAAAAGGGTTATTTGAAAGATATTATCTGTAACAAATAATATATACGGAGTGTTAAAAATTTAGAATGAAACGATAAAAAAAATATTTATCAAAACTATTATCTTTTTAATCAAATTATGGACCAACTTTTATTTTAAAACTTCATATATATATATATATTAGACCTATTTTAAAATCGGCGAAACGTTAACCAAAAGTTACAGATATGTACAAATTAGGCTCAAAATTAATTATTTTTAATATATTCTCTTTCTATATGCAAACAGTTTTAAATAGCAAGTTTAACTACTAAAATAAATATATTATATATTTTTAACAAATACATTTAATATAATTTTATATATTTATTTCCTACCATTAAATCGTATAATATTTCAGATAATATTTCAAATTATTATTTATATATACATTTAATTATATATGTATTTATTTATAAATAATTGTTCGTAAATCGTCGGGAATGGTCGAAAGTCATTTGAATATATGAAATAGTTCAAAATTTTTAGGACTCAGAATAACAGACTTAGCTTATCGTGTCAAAATATATTAAATCGTATCGAGAGTTTGGTTTAAAATTAGTCGAAATTTTTCGGGTCATGACAGTACCTACCCGTTAAAGAAATTTTGTCTCGAAATTTGATCGAGGTCGTCACGACTAACAATAAAAATGACGAATATGAGTTGATAAATAGAGTTTTATCATTATTGATCAATATAGATAAAACTATTCGATTATGTGAAGCGTACTAGTGAAAATGTCATAAAAGATAGAGATTTAACTTTTGATGTAGTCACAGTGGATTTCCGGAATTCAAGGAATGTAGGGAAAATCTTCGAAATCTAAAAGATTTGATTCTTCGGCGGATAAAGAAATTAAGATCTATATAATTAAATACGGTGATTTTCTCCAATCACTCTGTCTGATATTTCCATTATAAATTAAGCTCTTTCGTTCCATTATTCTCACCGTTCCTATACTTTCTTTCTTAGTTCGTACATCCAAAAGATTGTGAAAATTCTTAATCCAGTTCTGATCCTTGTCCTTATCCTTACTTTTGCAACAATCATTCTCCTTTTCCAACTTTCACCGGAGGAATCTGCTTTCTTCTACTTCGCACTTGGGGTTATAGTATTTTTAATTCTCCTGTGTCTTTATGTTGCGATAAACATTGATATTCACGGTTTGTAATTCCTGTGTTTGTGATCGGCTTTATATTTTCCTTTATTTTTTGGAGCTCCATGCTCTTGTTTTCTCTTCCCGACTCCAAGTCAAGCGAATAATGATCCAGAATTCGTAGATATAGAGTTTCGAATGATTATAATGTTCTAAGCAGGGTGGAACGTTATAGCACAATTTGATTTTCAAATTTATCAAAATTACAGAAGATAGAACTATCAAGGATATATTCTTCTTGATATGTTCGGAGGTTATGTAAAATGAAAGAGTTATGTAACATGACACATGATGACGTTATGATCTGTGAATCATCACGTACCATTAGGAACTCAGCATGACTTACTGTAATATAATCACGTTGGCCGGGCGTCATTATATTATACTAACCCATGCTTCAATTCCCAACACTTCTCCACAATTCATTCATAATTTATACTTAGATGTTACAGAAGTTTCCAATATAATGGAATACGGAAAACACGAAGAGGTAGATAATTTCGGACAAGAATATTTATGAAAATATCCTCAGAAATATCTAAGATATTTATGATGATATTTTGAAATTTCTAAGTTTGAAGGTTTATGAAGAAAAATTTTCCACACGATTTTAACATGACTTCGGAGCAAGGTATTCTCTAAAGATTTCATCGGATCCAGAATTAACTGGATTCTTTGAATATAGGATTTGGTCCTTGTATTTGTCCTTGGTCTCCTTCATGGTTAGCTCAATCCGTTTTTCAGTACCAAATTTTCTATCAAGCGTTACCAACACTCCATTCTTTATCATCAAACTCTTGGCCATTTAAGCCATCTACAATTTTACTATTTTGTCTGCATTTAATGCAGCCATATCTGAATCGTCGGTTATCAATCCGAGGTGTTTTCAGGAGAATTGTGTTTTTAGATGATTAAACGCTGAAGGTAGTATGGTGGAATATAAAAGGTTCTATGGTAACAATAAATGAGCACGTATATATATCAAGGTTATAATAAGGTTGTTTTGAATGAAAATAGAAGTTGTCTTGCTGGAGCTGTAACAAAATTGGCTAATATGGAAAGGAATTGTATAGTTATTTTTGATAACAACAACGCCAAAGGAGCTATCACAGATACGTGTTAAACGTTTACTCAGTTTCTGAAAGTTTTTCAGGTGCATAACTATATGCGTAAATCTTTCCTTCCGTAAATGAAATGAGGTCGGTTCATCCTCTCGATTGAGGTGTTTTCAAGAATCATGAAAGGTTTGAGCGCAGATTGTAATTGTCAAGATACAATTGAGGTTTAAGATGAAATCAAGTGGCAAACTTGAAGAATTGCTTAGTTTCATATGTTATAATCAATATTTTAATTCTTTTTAATTGTCCAATGTTATTAGTCCACAGTCGATAGTCCACAGTTAACAGTCCAGTAATTCATATATAGTTTAATATATTATATTCGAATTAATTAATACGTGTCGTGACCCGTATACGTCTCAGACTCGATCACAACTCAAACTATATATATTATTATAGAATCAACCTCAACCCTGTATAGAGAACTCGATCATTACTGAATATAGAGTGTCTATCGTTATTCCAAATAATATATAAAGATGCGTCGATATGATATGTCAAAACCTTGTATACGTGTCCCGATATTTAAAGTGTGTAAAATAAATAACAGAAATTAAATGACGATAAATAAAATTGCGATAAATAAATGTAATATGTTAGCTAGGAACAGTTAGTTGGAACAGTTAGCGTGAATTCTTAACAAAATTTTCTCATAGTTAATTTGTTTGTTTCTAACAAATTTTATTTTGTCAAATGTTTTCTTCATTATGCCACTTGTTGGATTCTGAGAAGTCAAAATCCAAATATGAAATTGAAAGAAAATGGTTATTTTGTGGTGAACAGATTCGTATATCGGTGAATGTAAGTAGGATAGTAAATGACTGTAGAATCAGATTCGAAGAATGTACAGTGTAACTTATTAATGTGGAATCTAAATATTCCTCGGGTATTACCTACCCGTTAAAATATTTTCACCGTTAACAGTTTGTACAAAAGAATTTTTAATTACAATCTTTATGAAAACATATATACATATATATTTTCTTCAGATATAATCATGGATTTAATGAGTTAATATGATATTAAGCTCATATGATTTTCGGTTTGAGCAAGAATATGTAATCTCTAAAACTATTAGGAACCACATATTCTTCGCAGAATATCAATGAAGTTATGGATCAATACTTCATCTTTCATTGTTGTTGGTACTCCTTGGTATATATGGTACGTATGATGTTGATGTTTGTGGTAAAGATTTTGATATTGAGGTGTGGGATGCAGATGTTGATGTTGGTGGTGGTGATGGTACTGTTGATGTTGTTGATGGTGGTACTGGTTATGCTGTTGATGCTGCTACTGGTGTTTGTAACCTTTGCACCATATTCTCTAAAGCCACTACCCGAGCGCGAAGCTCGTTGACTTCTTCTATTATACCGGGGTGACTGTCGGTTCGGACGAGTGAATAAATAAGATCTAGAATTTGGTATAGTATATGGTCGTGACGAGATACTCGGGAAATGAGAGAGAGAATGGTGTTTCGGACAGGTTCGCCGGTAAGTGCTTCAGGTTCTTCACCCAGAGGTGAATTCGGTTGGTGGAAGGGATCACCTTCTTCATGCCTCCAATGATTAAGTAGGCTACGAACTCATCCCCAATTCATCCAGAATTGGTGATGACTAACTGGTTGATCCATTCCGGTTACACTGTCTTCGGAGCTTGAGTCGAAATCCATATCGAAATAGCTGTGGGAATCTAAGGAATTTGAACTAGTTGCGAGTTCCGTCTTGTACGGTTAGATAAAGGATTTTCGATAAGAGATGATTTTTGGATATCGGATGATATTCTAATTACATAGAATACATGTATATATTACAGAAGATCCTGTAGATTACGGAGGGAATTAAGGAAACGTATCAGACAAGATTTAATGTGATTGGATATGAATTTGTCCGTACACCATCTATGCAATAATTGCAATAAGACGTGTCGAGACTAAAAACGATGGATAGATATATTTCGTCAATGAATGATAAGCAAAACTTTTAACGTGCAGACCAGGTTCAAGTCCAGACTTACTAATATAACCTAACAACTACTAGGTCAAAGTCCAGACTCACTAATGCATCCTAACAACTACTAGTTAGACACACTAATGCAAGACCTGGTTCGCTACGACCACCGCTCTGATACCACCTGTGATGACCCGTCCTAATCCTCCTGTACGAAGTCTTCAACATTTGGTTCCATAGTGAGGTACTGACTTAAATATGCCATGAACGACTCCATGTAACATGAGAAAATGCACAGCGGAAGATTTCTTTAGTACCTGAGAATAAACATGCTTAAAAGTGTCAACCAAAAGGTTGGTGAGTTCATAGGTTTATCATAACAATCATTTCAATATCTTAATAGACCACAAGATTTCATATACACAAACATTTTAATAAAAATATTCTAAGTGGTTGAGCACTTGGTAACCATACTTAACATTTAATCAACGTCGCATATTCCCTTTATTATGAAATCTCACTACACTGTACCAAGAGTAGTCACCGAAATGAAGTACTGTGCAACCGTTGAATACTGGTCGTCCAGTCCGGTTGGGGTTGTCAGGCTCGATAGATCTATCAACAGGATTCGCGTTTACAATACCACATGTAAATAGTAGTTACCAAGCTATTAGGGAAGATATGCAGGGTGGTACAACTCAACGTAGAATATATTTTAAGTACTTGTCTCTATTTCGTAAAGCATTTATAAAAGCAATGCATGTTTTCTCAGCCCAAAATATATATTGCAAAAGCAATTAAAAAGGGAGCAAATGAAACTCACCATACTGTATTTTGTAGTAAAAATACATATGACGTCATTGTACAAGTATAGGGTTGGCCTCGAATTCACGAACCTATATTAGTAATATATATTAAAACATATAATCACATAATTCCATCTGATAATTATATAGTATTTATTTATTAAGTATTTTATAATACTCATGCCCAATTTTAATTAAGATATATGTATATATATACATATATAAACTTTACCCATATTATATATTTAATTATATGTTATATATATTTATTTTGTAAAATAATTAATATTCATACATATAGCCATATTAATATATGTATATAAGTAATTTAGTAAAAAAAATATCAATAGTTTACTATATGTAATATTTATATAATTAATGTTAATAGGTTTATTCAAAAATTTATGTAATACTAATATCCTTATATTATGTATCAAAAATATTTTTATGTATCTAAATTCTATATGAATAAATAATGTTAATAATAATTATTTTAATAAAAGTCAAGTTAAGGATAAGAATAATAATAATAATAATTATAATAATAATAATAATAATAATAATAATAATAATAATAATAATAATAATAATAATAATAATAATAATAATAATAATAATAATAATAATAATAATAATAATAATAATAATAATAATAATAATAATAATAATAGAAATGCTACCTTAATTTAATAGGCCTTAAAAAGAAATAAATGAATCTACCCAGGCTTGAACCTGCGACCTCTCGTAATCCCAATAAAACCCCAAACCAACCTTCTGTCCTTGCTTTTCTAATTAAAATAGTATACCATATATATTTAGCCAATTCTTTCGGCCCAAATAGAATGGCAGCCCAACAATGGTTTCTCAAGCCCAACATATATTTTATCTAAACCCACTCGGTCAAGAAGTCCGTTTAAAGGAAGCCCAAGACAAAAAAATCACATCCCTGGTTTCGATTAACATCAAAGTGTAGACAACTATCACTTTCATCTTTTTTTTTTTAAACGTCATAGTCTTCATCAATCATAACTCTCTTTCTTCCATATTATTATCATAAAATCATTTATCGTCTTTATAATCCATCATCACTAACATTATGTGCATATCACTATCATCACCAATCATTATCATCGTGACTACTCAAATAGACTACCGAAGCATAGCAGCTGCAGTAAGTAATCGAAGGAAAGAGAAGCATAGCAGCTGCCTCGAACAAAACAGAAAGATCACAGCAGTCTTACGGTTTAGAGTTTAAATAGAAAAACAGGAAGGCTGCAGCATGAACATGGTTGTTTATGGTGGCGGATGAGGGTGTTCATGACAGAAATAGAAGTGAGGGTAGCAGAGGTGGTTGTGGTGTTAGTTTACGATGGGAAACAGAAAACAGAAGCTGCACAGCAGCAGTAAGAAGATAGTTGCAGGTGCAGTTGTTTAGCTTACGTGGATGTTTGTTAGTGGTGATTCAAGAGTGTGTTTAGGTGAGAGAGAGAGGAGAGAGATAGATGAAAGATGGTGGTGGCTGTGGTTCGAATGGACAGGAAACAACAGTTGTAGATGATCAGTTTTGATGGTTGTGGGTTTACGATTATAAAAATAGCAAATGTAGGTGTTCGGTTGAAGTTGCAGGTTGTGGTGGTTGTGCTCGAGCATGCTGGTGGGTGTGGTGGTGGCAGATTACGGTGATGGTAAGGGTGGTGGAGTTTGGCGTAGGTGATGGCTCTAATGATGATGATGGTTGCGGGTTTTTGGACAGAAACAGATACATATATAGGTAATAAACACAACAAAAGTTACGGTTATGATCTTGGGTATGGTGGTGTCGGGTTTGCGATTAAAACAAGAAAGAACAAGTAACCGGTTGATGATATCTCGATGAAGATGAGGTGTTATGGTTTTAATGGTGGTTATAAACTTCTTATAGCAGTACAATAACAAAGTGATGGGGAAGGTCTAGTGTTTTTCATAAGCAAGTGTATATGCACATTATATAATCAATTAAAGTAATAATAATAATAATATAATAATAATTAATAATCAAATGTAAACTAAACGTGTGAAACTGGTTGCCGACACTTTTACATAGTGAAAATTCGTAGTCCATTGCTAAACATTGACGTTTAAAAGTTTTCAGAAAACTCCCAAATTTTTACATAAAATATGAATATTCATACTGCTCGTTACTTTAGGAAACCTGTTGTAAAAAGGGTTATTTGATAGATATTATCTGTAACAAATAATATATATGGAGTGTTAATAATTTAGACTGAAACGGTAAAAAAAAAATATTTATCAAAACTATTTTCTTTTTAATCAAATTATGGACCAACTTTTATTTTAAAACTTCATATATATATATATTAGACCTATTTTAAAATCGACGAAACGTTAACCAAAAGTTACAGACATGTACAAATTAGGCTCAAAATTAATTATTTTTAATATATTCTCTTTCTATATGCAAACAGTTTTAAATAGCAAGTTTAACTACTAAAATAAATATATTATATATTTTTAACAAATACATTTAATATAATTTTATATATTTATTTCCTACCATTAAATCGTATAATATTTCAGAAAATATTTCAAATTATTATTTATATATACATTTAATTATATATGTATTTATTTATAAATAATTGTTCGTAAATCATCGGGAATGGTCGAAAGTCATTTGAATATATGAAATAGTTCAAAATTTTTAGGACTCGGAATAACAGACTTAGCTTATCGTGTCAAAATATATTAAATCGTATCGAGAGTTTGGTTTAAAATTAGTCGAAATTTTTCGGGTCATGACATACACCATAGACACAAGTACTTAAAATATATTATACCTTGAGTTGTACCACTTTGCATATCTTCCTAATAGCTTGGTAACTAATATTTACATGTTGTAAGAATATGTATACGCGAATTCTATTGATAGATCTATCGGGTTTGACAACCCCAATCGGGCTAGTCGCTCTAGTATCGTAAACGGTTGCATGGTACTTCGTTTTTACTACACTTGGTACAGTGTAGGGAGATTTCATAATAAAGGGAATATGCCACATTAATGGTTAGGTATGGTTACGGAATCCCTCAAAAACTTATAGAATAATTTTATACACTTGCGAGTGTACATATATTTATAACTATGAAATCTTGTGGTCTATATTTATATCGATGATAAACCTATATATCTCACCAACCTTTGTGTTAACTGTTTACGCATGTTTATTCTCAGGTCCTTAAGAAACTCTTCCGTTGTTGCATTATCTGAGCAAGCTGTACATGGAGTTTCATACTTTTATTTAAATAAAGTGTTGCATTCAATAAAACCTTTGTCATGTATTATATTCGACTGTTACGTCACGTGTGTAGTATTTGGAAACCGATGTATTTTGGAGATTATTTCTTAAATAATCGCCCACTTGTTTAAAACATGCATTATGTATAATAATGATGTGCTTTTTATGAAACGAATGCAATATTTTATAAAACGTATCATATAGAGGTCAAATACCTCGCTATGGGACCAATGAGAACGTACTGCGTTTATAGTAATATGGACTGGTCGTTTTAGTTGATATCAGAGCCTAGCGAACCATGTCTTGCATTAGTGTGTCTAACGGATAGTTATTAAGATGCATTAGTGAGTCTGGACTTCGACCTTAACTGCATGTCAAAAGTTTTGCTTATCATTTCTAGTCGAAAATCATCTGCTTATCACCCTTAGAAAATTACATGCTTATCATTCTTAGTCTAGACACATCTTACTGCATTGATTGCATAAGCAGTGTTTAGACAAAGTTCATATTTTAGCGTATATGCTAATTTATATCTTAGCGTATCTGTTACTGTAAACTTTGCCTAACATATTCTGTAAATTCTTCCGTAATCTATGAAATCTTTTGCTATATATATATATATATATATATATATATATATATATATATATATATATATATATATATATATATATATATATATATATATATATATATATATATATATATATATATATATATATATATATATATATATATATATATTCTATGTAATTAGAATACTATCCGATAGCCGAAAATCATTTCATATCTAAAAATCCTTTATTCAATCGTACGAAATGGAACTCTCCACTAGTTCAAGTCCCTCGAATTTCGATATGGAATTTCACTCGAGCTCCGAAAGTTGTGTGACCGGAATGGATCAACCAATTAGCCATCATCTATTTTGGATGAATTGGGGATGGGTTGGTAGTCTACTTAATCATTGGAGACAAGAAGAAGGTGATCCCTTCCATCCACCACATTGCCCTCTTGGTGAAGAACATGAGGTACTTACCGGCGAACCCGTTCGTAACACCATTTTCTCTCTCCTTTCCAGAATATGCCGCAACGAGTATAATATTACTAATATTATTGAGGCTATCTGACCTTTACTCCGTATCTTGCATGGTGAATTATTTAGTAAAAAAAAAAAAATTTGCTGTCATGAAAAGCAAAACTTCATTAGCAAGTGCATCCTACATCATTTCATTCCCTTTATAAAGCTCTTGACCTCTCTTTTTTTATTCAAGAAACTTTAAACATCTTTTTTCACAATACAAATAAAAACAAATTCTCATCATCTATACTCACATCAAACCACTACCAGCACGAGCAGCAGCATTACCAACAACATCACAAGCCTCAACATCGCAAGCCGCATTACGAGCATCAACATCATACGAATCGCAGGCACTGAGGGATACCAACAATAATGAGTGATGAAGTATTAATTCATTATTTCATTTACGTTGAAGAAATATTCTGCGGCGATTATGTAATCTCTAAAGTTTTAGGGATTATTCATTTCTAGTTCCAACCGTAAACCAAATGAGATTAATATAATATTAACTCATTAAATCCATATTACATCTGAAGAAAATATACATACATATATTTTCATAAAGACTGTAATAAAAATTCTTTTGTACAAAATATTACTTGTGAAATTTTATTTTAACAGGTAGGTAATACCCGAGAAATACTTAAGTTTACATTAATATGTTACACTGTACATTTTCAATGATGTTTCAACAATCGTTAATTATACTCTCTCCTTTCATAGCAATATACATCATTTCACAAAATTCAAGACAACCATTTTCCATACCAATTCAATTACATATTCTGATTTTGACAGATCAAAATCCAAGTCAAGATTTAAGAAGTGCCATCAATCTTAAATTCCTACATCCTTCAAAATCATACTTTAAATTCAAACTATACTAGAACATCACTTTCATTCATAGAACTCATAAAGATATTCGTATCATTCAAGATTCACGACGAATTCATTATACGGATATTGACGATGACAACCTGCGTCTAAACCCTTCAAAATTCTTGAAAACATCTCAACTAAGGAACAATCGAGAGAATGAACCAATCACACGATACATACGAAGAATATATGCATATAGATATGCATTCGGAGGACACTTGAACCTAAGCAAAGTTTCAACACGTATCCGTGTCAGATCCTTTAGCATTATTATTACCCAAAATAACTTTACAATTCCTTTTCAAAATACCGAATTTTATCACAGCTCCAAAAAGACAACTTCGACTTTTCATCCGGAGTATCCTTATTATAACCTTGATATATACGTTGTCTTTTCGCCATCGTTACTGGAGAACCTTTTATATTCCACCACATTAGTAGTAAGCTTACCAGCAACTTTATTGCTCTTTGACTTAAATCTCTCTGAAAGATCACTATACAACCTTGTCATGTACCCATCTACATCTTGTAACAATAATTGTCATACCAAACCCCAGGAAGCATCAATAATTATTCTTGAATCTCACATCATTTCTGCATATACATATAACGTTATTTCCTGGAATTATAATTCTGAAATCCAGAATATTACTTCAGCCTACGAATCAGTACTATGAAGTTTTGAAAAAGCTGAATGAAGAGCAGAAACTATAGACAACTGTAACAGTCAAAAGTTGATGATAAAGAATATTGTGTTAGCAAAGCACAGAAAAAGAGAAGGTTTGGAACTGGAAAACGGATTGAGCAAACCCTGAAGGAGGCTGTGGACAAATCACAAGGACGAAATCTACCTTTAAAGAATCCAAATGATTCGGTGTCTGCTAAAATCCTTAGCAAATACCTTGCTCCTTACTCTAAAACCCTTGCGGACAATATTCTTCATCATCCTCTTATCTTAAATATTCTAAGATATCATCTGAAATCATTTATTCCTTCGCGTTATCTATATCACATCATAAAGAAAACTGTTTTAGTTTCTAAATATCTGAAACATTTGAGTGTAAAGTATGAATGTTTTTGAAGTAATGTTGGGAATTGAAGCATGAGTTAGTATAATATAATGACACTTGATCAACGTAATTATATTACAGTAAGTCATGCTGAGTTTCTAAATGGAACGTAATGATTCACAAACCATAACATCATCATGTGCCATGTTACATGACTCTTACATTCAATCTAATCTCTAAATATATCAAGAATATATTCTATTGATAGTTCTATCTTTTCCTTTGGATTCTGGTAATTTCACAAGTCAAATTGTGCTATTACAATTTCTCTCTTAGAGCATTAGCTATGTTCATTCTGAATTTCATATCAATGAATTCTAGACCATTATTCGCTTGACTTGAAGTCGGAAAAAAAAAGACGGAAGCATGAAACTCCAAACTATAAAGAAAAATATAAGCACGAAGACAACGCAGAAATTATAAACCATGTATATCGATGCGTATAGCAATATAAAGACACGGGAAAACTAAGAACACTATAAACCCAAGAGCATAGTAGAAATTAACGAATTCCTCTGGTGGAAGATGAAAAAGAAGAATGACAGATGTGATAGTCAAGAATGTATCAAGAATTAAAACTGGATGGAGCATATTGACGAATGTTTTGGAAGTACGAAGAAAGGAAGAAAGTATAAAAGATGGGAGATGTGGAAATAAGGAAACGTAGGAGGTTGATTTATAGTAAAATATCCGACAGAGAAATCGAGACAGATTATTGCATTAAATCGAAGAGGATCATAATTTCCTTAATCACCGAAGAATCAAATCTTATATAGATTACAAAGATTTTCTTTAATCCGAAGATCAATCGTGACGACGTCAAAAGATATGACGAATCCCTATTTTCTCATTTCACTCTTTTACGATAGCTTCACTCATACGTTTCGAGTAATCGAATTATTTTATCTATATTTCTTAATCATGAAAAAACCCTATAAATCAACTTATATTCGTCATAATAACATTCTTATTGTTAGCCATGACGACCTCGATCAAATTTCGGGACGAAATTTCTTTAACGGGTAGGTATTGTGACGACCCGGAAATTTCCGACCAAATTTAAACTTAATCTTTATATAATTCCGACTTGATAAGCAATGAATTTTAATAAGTCTTGAACCTCCGGAAAAAGTTTTACACAAGCTTTTGGTCACCCTTTTGTTCCGACGATTCACGAACGTCATAACTTGATTTAATTGTTTAATTGTTTAATTATTGTGTATATATGGATTTATATATATTTAACTTGAAAATATGATAATTAAATATCTCATTAAGTATATTAACAAAGTATTATATATATATTTTCATACTACTAATTTATAGAGTTTTTAAACAATATATATATATTACTATTTAAACGACGTAATTAACTTATGTTAAAATGTATTTACATATAATGTATTACGAGTGTAAATACATCCTTACAAGTATTGAATACACTTTATAATATACCAATACATATAAAGGATAGCTATACTCATATTTCCGTTCAATTTTCTCAAAGAATTCTTCTCGCATTCATATGGTATTTTACCCGTATTATACATAGCTTCTAGAAGTATTTACTATTGGTATATACCAATAGATATCTGCAATTATTTGTGTAATATGTCATTCATGACCTAATCAATTTAATATGTCATGCATGACTTAACACAATTTAACTTATCTTAGATATTTTCACTAAAACCAAAATTATAAGTTTATAAATAAGGACCATTTTTACTCATTTTTACTCCACATTTTCTTAAACTAAAAACATACACTTGAATGCTCTCATATCATATTTTAATCTCAGAAACTTTCCTCTTCATAATCAAGGTAAAATACTTCTCAAAATCCTTGTTCAATTCCTTGTATAGTTGCTATCTTATTATACTTATAAAACTTGTAAAAACTAGAACTTGTTTTGGTGAACAACAAGCTTGTTTGAAAAACTAATCTAATCTTTCTAACTTAATTCTAATAACACTTATTTATATGTATTATGATGTTATATTAAGTTAATATAAGAACTTATAGCTTGTACATATGAAGAACACCTTGAAACTTAACATATATCCTTTAATCTCCATTCGGTAAAAAGCGGGCTGTTTTTGGGTTGGGAATTAAAAACCTATCTTAGGCTTTGAGTTCGAGGCTAAGACTTTGGAAATATGTTAATATATGTAAATAAGACTTCCAGTATTTTTTTCATGATTTTAGACAAAGTGGAAGTATTTTATCAAAAATAATATATTGGGTGGATGCCGGGATTTTTCCAAATCTGTCCACCAACACAAAAAGAGGGTAAAGCTCTAAAAATTACTACTTGGGATGAACTTTTCGAATTGGTTTTGTAAAATTTACTTCTTAATGAATCCATAGCAATTTGATTCACTTTAAACAGAGTTGTAATGAATATTTGGCGAGCAAAACAAAATCTGCTAAAATTAACGTTGTATGGACGATATTTATATTATAAAAACTATATTAACCATATCCTTGTTAACTTTTCCTATATCCTATATATTTGGACATGTTATCAGTAGTATAACAAAATATTATAATCTTGGTTAATCCTGTGATTGTATATATGTATAATAATATTCTTGGTACGTCCTAACACAATAAGTATACAATACGTTTTGATAAATCCTAAGACAATACGTACACAATACGTCTTAGTTAATTCTAAGACAATACGTATACAATACGTCTCTGGGTTGATGCAAAGACAATACGTATACAATACGTCGTGGGGGTAATTCTAAGATTATATATATATATATATATATATATATATATATATATATATACATATACCGATTATTGGACTGTTGGACTTTTCGGACTATTTTGCACTACTAATAAAGGACTACTAACATAAAATGTTAAAAATTATTATATAAGTATTCTATGAACTTGATTTATTTTATTCATATGTCATATTATTATCTGAATCGTTATTATTGTTATATGTTCGTGAATCCAAGGACGACGATCTTATTTTTAATAAGTTGAAAACTTATTATTAATATACTTTTACTACTGTGAGTATATAGTCCCATTTTTAAACTCTACAAATATTTTGAGATGAGAATACATACATTTTATGTTTTACACCATAGACACAAGTACTTAAAATATATTCTACGTTGAGTTGTACCACTTTGCATATCTTCCCTAATAGCTTGGTAACTAATATTTACATGTTGTAAGAACATGTATACGCAAATCCTATTGATAGATCTATCGGGTTTGACAACCCCAACCGGGCTAGTCGCTCTAGTATCGTAAACGGTTGCATAGTACTTCATTTTTACTAGTGTAGGGAGATTTCATAATAAAGGGAATATGCCACATTAATGGTTAAGTATGATTACCGAAGCCCTCAACAACTTATAGAATACTTTTATACACTTGCGAGTGTACATATATTTATAACTATGAAATCTTGTGGTCTATATTTATATCGATGATAAACCTATATATCTCACCAACCTTTGTGTTGACTGTGTACGCATGTTTATTCTCAGGTCCTTAAGAAACTCTTCCGATGTTGCATTATCTGAGCAAGCTGTGCATGGAGTCTCATACTTTTATTTAAATAAACTGTTGCATTCAATAAAACCTTTGTCATGTATTATATTCGACTGTTACGTCACGTGTGTAGTATTTGGAAACCGATGTATTTTGGGGATTATTTCTTAAATAATCGCCCACTTATTTAAAACATGCATTATGTATAATAATGATGTGCTTTTTATGAAACGAGTGCAATATTTTCTAAAACGTATCATATAGAGGTCAAATACCTCACTATGGGACCAATGAGAACGTACTGCGTTTATAGTAAAATGGACGGGTCGTTTCATATATATTATATTATTAAAACCATCTGCAGCCCACGAGGGAATTAGGAGTGAGATGGAATTGGGAGTGCCGCGATCGCGGCTATATTCCTCTTACAGACTCCGCAGTCGCGGAGCAGTGGGTTCCAGAGCGGAGTTATAAAGCTCGAGGTTTCGGCCGAATGAAATTCATCATTCTATCTCTCGATATAAAATTACACCGTATATATTTATTTTATTTATTATTATTAATCTTATTAATCTTATTATTATGATTATTATTATTAGTAGTAGTATTATTATTATTAACTAGTAGTATACATAAAATAGTACGACGAGTTTATGAACGGATTATTTCAAAACGAGTTTTATGAGCGGGATAGAGCTAAGGAAATTATGGGTTATAGCTATGGAGGTTATGGGTAATGTTCGGGGATATAGCTCGTGAGGTCAATCTAGTATTTATCATCTCCGTTGCCTCTATGTACTTTCATGCAATATTGAATCTCAATATTGATACGTAAGCACTCATAACTTAACTTTTACATACTAATAGTGTATCCCTGACTAGTGCTCGAGTATATAGGATTATGCATGTTTGTACTTTTGATATTGCCTTTAGTTAAGTTATGTTGAATCCTGAATTAGTTATATATGCGGTTGACATAAGGTATAAGATATGCATGTCGTTGGAAAGCTAGCGAAAAATTAAGAACTTTTCCTTTAGATGTCGAATGGTTTCGATGAACGGATTTGAAGTTATAGTCCATCGAATTTTTGTATTATTATTAAAAATGATTATTATTATCGTCGTTATTATCGTCGTTCTAGTTTTATCTTATTATTATTATTATTATTATCTTTATCAATAAAAGGATTTATCATTAAAAATTGTTATTTTTATTATTATTACTTTCATTATTATCATTAAAGTTATAATTAGTATTATTATTATTATTATTATTATTATTATTATTATTATTATTATTATTATTATCATTATTATTATCATTATTAATATATATATCATTATTTAAAAATGCTTATTGTTATTATTATTATTATATTATCATTATCGTTAATAATGTCATAGTAATTATCATTATTAGTATTATTGTAATTAAAACTAATATTAGTAACACCTAATTATTTTGATTACTATTATTATCATTATTATGAACATGATATAAAAGATGATTAAAAGCTATTAAACGAAACGATTAGGAAATAATGAGTAAGAGTATCATGATGAAATGAAAATATTATAAGATATTGATTTAGATAAAATTATCTTTCTTATTAATTTTATCATTACTATTGTTATTAAAAGTATCGTTAGTATTAAAACTATCATTTTAACAAAAATTATCATTTTAATAGAAATTTCATTGTTACTATAAAATATCATTATTATTATAATTTTAAATAGAATTATTATTTTAAAGATAATATTAAAAATTATCGTAAATATTAAAGTTATCATAATTAGAATTATCGTTTTATCATAATGTCATCTTAGTAATTATAAATATTGATATTTTTATAATAATAATAATAATAATTACAAAATAATACAACTTTTACTTACTATCATTATAGATATTATTTTATCAAATAGATATGTGATACAAACATATTTTATTACGTGTAATAAATTACTTTAATAATACCTATCATATATTTTTATGATATTAATTAAACTTTATAAATTTTATTACTTAAGATATATAAAAGTATATTTTTATTATATAGATTTTGATAATAAATGAATTATATTATTTACTCTATTAAATCTTTTAAAAATATTTAAAAATATAAAACGACGATATTTAAAATATATTATAATCATGTATAAATTTTGGAAATCATTTTGAGTCAAATTGACTTTTGTTGACTTTTGCATATTAGTCTCGAGCATTAGGATTGTGGTACACTATTACTTGACCTAAATTGCTATACAAATATTGACCAACATATAAATATATATACTTAATTTAGGTTCGTGAATCTTGAGACGACCCGACCCAATCCATAGGGACGAATACAATAACATATGATTACATCGCGAGGTACTTGTCCTCTAAATGATACATTTTACAAACATTGCATTCATTTTTAAAAGACAATCTTTCATTACATCGAAAGTTAACATGTATGCATACCATTTCATAATATCCAAACTATACATGACCTAATCTGTCATTTACTTAATAATAATCTTTATGAACTTCAACGACTCGAATGCAACGTCTTTTGAAATATGTCATGAATGACTCCAAGTAATATCTTTAAAATGAGCTAATGCACAGCGGAAGATTTCTTTAACACCTGAGAATAAACATGCTTTAAAGTGTCAACCAAAAGGTTGGTGAGTTCATTAGTTTATCATAATCATTTATTTCCATCATTTTAATAGACCACAAGAATTTCATTTTCAGTTCTTATAAATATACGTCCCATGCATAGAGACAAAAATAATCATTCATATGGTGAACACCTGGTAACCGACATTAACTAGATACATATAAGAATATCCCCTATCATTCCGGGATCCTCCTTCGGACATGATATAAATTTCGAAGTACTAAAGCATCCGGTACTTTGGATGGGGTTTGTTAGGCCCAATAGATCTATCTTTAGGATTCGCGTCAATTAGGGTGTCTGTTCCCAAATTCTTAGATTACCAGACTTAATAAAAAGGGGCATATTCGATTTCGATAATTCAACCATAGAATGTAGTTTCACGTACTTGTGTCTATTTCGTAAAACATTTATAAAAGTTGCGCATGTATTCCCAGCCCAAAAATATAAAAGGTAAAAAGACAAATGAAACTCACCATATTGTATTTTGTAGTAAAAATACATATAACATCGTTGAACAAGTGTAAGGTTGGCCTCGGATTCACGAACCTAAATTATTTATATATATTTATGTATTTGTCAATATTTGTCTAATATATTAAGTTAAGTCATAGTGTACCACAATCCTAATGCTCGAGACTAATGTGCAAAAGTCAAAGGTTAAAGTAAAAACGAGGTCGCATGCAAAAATACAATAACTTATACAAAAATGATTTTTCGGTCAAACATGACTAAACGGCCACTTCAGCGATTTTTAGAAAAATTATCGGAACTCCGATTGATAAACGGCCAAAGATAAAAGTTACACATTACCAAAAAGATTAAGCATAAATTTTACAGAAGTAAACTAAACCTAGACAACTCGTAGTTGTCAACGCGGTTTTGACGTTTCAAAGTTAATTTTTCAGCTTTAATAAATTTACAAAAGTGACCGAGTAGCCTACTTTGGAGATTTTTAGAAAATTCCTCGAAACTCGGATTGACAAACGGTCAAAGCCTTCAAATTCTCGTTACCACAAAGATATAACATGATTTTTGGCAAAAGTAAACACACATCAGGCCGACCATGACACGTGATACAAAACTGACATTTTTAATAAAAAAGTTTCAGCTCTTTTTAGAATTTTAAAATGTGACCAAACAGTCAACTTTGACGATTTTTAGAAAAATCGTCGAGACTCGAATTGACAAACGGCCAGGGTCGTTTGTTAGACTTTACAGCAAAGAATTCAGTGGTATTTTTATTTTAATCCGAAACAACGCAGGTCAGCGAGAATTTCAGTTTCCGTATCGACGTTTCATCAAAATTTACAAAACTTCTTTTATCCATAACTTGACAACCGTTCAACGAATTCATTTGATATCTAAATGAAAAGTTCTTAATTTTTCGCTAGCTTTCCAAAGACATGCATATTTTATACCTTATTTCATCCTTAGTATAACAACCTTTAAGATTCAACATAACCTATCTAAGGGCAATATCAAATATACAAGCATGCACAATCCTATATTCTCGAGCAGTAGTCAGGGATACACTATTAGTATGTAAAAATTAAATTATGAGTACTCACGTATCAATATTGAGATTCAATATTGCAGGAAAGATACGTAGACACAACGGAGATGACAACCACTAAATTTGACCTCACGAGCATACCCATGAACCATACCCATCACCTCCATAGCTACAACCCATAATTTCCTTAGCCATATCCTACCCGCAAAACATGTTTTGAAAACACTTGGACATCACTCCGTCGTAATATTTTATGTAGTAATAATACTAATAATAACACTCCCTAATAATACTAGTACTCATAATAATAATAATAATAATAATAATAATAATAATAATAATAATAATAATAATAATAATAATAATAATAATAATAATAATAATAATAATAATTTAATTAATATAAGTAATACACCGTAGTAGCAAGAAGATGAAAAAAAAAAATATTGAATCAAAATGAGATCAAGTTCGGTTTTTAAAGGATGTAGCCACCTACCCCCTTCCATTTCACAAAGTTAAACTTCTTCTGCCGACACATTTGACACATTTGTTACATTGTGCATATGTATATATTTATTTAATATATAATATAAATAATCTTTAGAATTAATTAAATATTATATTATATTTACGTTCATGGTAAAAATATAATTTTTACAAAAATGACACGGTCGTGGTCTCACTACTCATGTACCACTTTCGGTTTTTCGGGCGCACTTTCGTACGTTTAGAAAACTAGCCTTTTACGTTACGCGACGTGTACCTTTATCAAAAATTTGACTTACTCATCAATAAATTACCTTATAAAAAATGTAACTTATAAAATTGAGCGTTGTGGTCATTTTCTTTTATAAATCAGTGACTCGTTGTTTATCAAAATATTTTATTTTAAATTAAACGTTTTGTGACATGTACCTTTATTATTAATTAGACTTAAATTAATTAAAAACTAACCCACTCAAAGTGTAACTTAATCTTTTGAGTGTTTTGGTCATTTCCTTTTATAAATCGATGTCTCGTTATATAACAAAATATATATTTAATCTTATTAGTTTGAATCAAAATGTTTTATGACTAAAATAAAATATATGTACATTTAAAATTTATAAACTTATACATAATACATATGTTTGAAATATTTATCTAATAATATAATATTTCACTTTTCAAAATTAATTATATTTCAAAGACCAAAATATATAACATTAAAATCATGTGAATACTAGATATTGTTATATCACCTAACGGTTATGCTCAAAAACTTAATCTGATATAACTTATTTATGCGCCAACATTTACTTTAATTTCTAAAACGCTCTAGTTAATATATCTAATAATAAATCGAATCAATGAATAAGGGTTACTATCTTTTACCTAACTAATATATCTAATATACATAATCACATTCTATATACGTTGCAAGTTATCAACCAAGTGTTATGAAATTCAATCCTCCACTAACTTTTGTCTAACTCCCAATAAGTGATACTTTGTTCTTACTTGTAAATCACTTTACCATTTATTCCGAATACCGTTAAAAGTAAGAGTTTCCTAATTCAAAGTGGACCTCATAACAGAGACTCATAATCATAGTTCAATGTATCCGATAATTCAATCATTTGATATTATCTTTTAATCTCGTCGATAAACTTACATCGAACAAATACGTTCGTATAAAGTATTATTCAATCAATACCTTGATAACATTTCCAACCTCATTAAATAGATCTCATAGCTTATATTCATATTAACTAATCCGTTCAATGTTTCATTAATATATTTCAATTTCATAATCATACCTATGAATATGTATATGTCTTTATTTACACATAATTGTTCGTGAATCGTTGGGCATGGTCAAAGAGTATTTGATTACATGAATATAGTTTCAAAACTTTCGAGACTCAACATTACACATTTTTTGCTTATCGTGTCGGATACATATAAAGATTAAAGTTTAAATTTGATCAGAAATTTCCGGGTCATCACATTACCTACCCGTTAAAAGAAATTTCGTCCCGAAATTTGATCGAGGTCGTCATGGCTAACTAATAAAATGTTTTCATGACGAATATGAATCGATAATAGAGTTTTATCATAATTGAGTGATATAGATAAAACGATTTGTTTTTGTGAAGAGCACGAATGAAGCTATCATCTAAGAGTGAAAATGAATAAATGCAGGTTTGACCTAACAGATGGCGTAGTCAAGATTGATTTCCGAAATTTAAGGAATTTAGAAGAAGATCTCCATAATAAGATTTGATTCGTCGGTAATTAAGGAGATTATGATCCTCTTTGGTTATACGCGATAATCTGATTTGATTGCTCTGTCTATAAATCCACCCCCTTCGTTTCCTTACAACTCACACCTTCTATTCTTTCTTCCTCAATTCATACTTTAAAGTATTCATTAATATGCTCCATCCCATCCTGATCCTTGATATCCTCTTAACTTTTATATCTGTCATTCTTCTTTTTAATCTGCCACCGGAAGAATCTATTTATTTCTACTATACTCTTGGGTTTATAGTGTTTCTAGTTCTCCCATGTCTTTACATTGCTATATGCATCGATATATACGGGTTGTAATTTCCGAGTTGTTGTTAGATTTTACACCTTTCCTTATATTTCGATGTCCCTGCTTCTGTCTTCTATAGTCATCGTCATCCATGGTTAATGCTCTCTTCTATTTGCTGCGGTTTATACCCCGAATTTCTATTTCAGAGCTTTGTCCTTTCGTTTCTTCTTCTTGCTATTATTTAGCTCTCGTAATGGTCCGGAATTCGTATGTATGGATTTCAGAAGGAATATAGTAATTGTTCTAAGAAGGAAAGGGCAATGGTAAATCCCGATTTGTTAAATTACCAGAATACCCTGAAAAAGACCGAATCATCAAGAAATAGTTCCTTGATATGTTTAGAGATTAAGTAGAATGTAAGAGTCGTGTAAATGGTACATGATGACGGTATATTCTGTGAATCATCACGTCCATTAGAAACTTAGCATGAATTACTGTAATATAATGACGTTGATCAAGTATCATTATATTATACTAACCCATGCATCAGTTCCCAACACTACTTCAAAACATTTATATTTGAATTTTTCAGAATTTAGAAACTAACACAGTTTCTTTTTTTTTTTTTGTTGCAGATATTTCGGAGAGATAAATGATCTCAGATAAGGATGGTGGTGAAGATATCTCCAGAAATATGAAGAATATGTATAATGGGAGATACGAAGATATCTTATAATATCTAAGGTAAGATGATGATGAAGAATATCTGTCTGTGAAGGTTTAGAATAAGGGGTAACGTGTTTGCTAACGTTTTCAGCAAGACACTGAATCATTTGAATCCTTTGAAGGCAGATTTAGTCCCTGTGATTTGTCCACGGCTTCCTTCATACTGTGCTCAATCCGTTTTCCAGTTCCAAATCTTCTCTTTTTCTGAGCTTTACCAACTCACTATCTTTTATCATCAAACTTTTGACCGTTTAAACCATCTACCATTTTTATGTTTCCTCTGCATTTAATGCTATAATATCTGAATCTCTAGTTATCAATCCGAGGTGGGTTCAGAAGAATCGTGTTTTAGATGATTACACGCTGGTGGTAATATGGTGGAATATGAAAGGTTCCTCAGTAACAATGATGAATGGGCCACGTATCTATCGGGGTTATAAAAGGACTCGTCCGACTGAAATGTCGAAATTGACTGGCTGGAGCTGTGACAAAATTGGCTACTTTGAAAAGGAATCGTAAGGTTGTTTTTGCTAATAATTGATAAAGGATTTGACGCGGGTACGTATTAAACTACGACTTTAGTTTCGAGAGCTTTTCAGGTACAAGACTTCGGGTAATGTGCGGTTGGATCATCATCTTAATTTTTCAATGTTTGTAGTGTTTTCCTGAATTTCGAAGGGTTTTAAATGCAGATTGTCATAGTCAATATCCAAATGATGAAATCTTCCTGAATCTCGAATGATTTTCATCTATTTCTGAGTGTTACGAATAAAAGTGATGTTCTGTCACAGTTTTGAATTCAAAGTATGACTTTGATAGATGTAGGAATTCTAAAAGTGATGTCTTCTGTTAAATCTTGACTTGGATTTTGATTTGTCAAAATTAGAATATGTAATCAAATTTGGATGAGAATAGTTATTTTGATTTTTACGAAAGAATGTATATTGTTGAGAGAGTAGTGAATACAGTTGGTGATTGCTGAATCAGATTCAAAGAATGTAACATATTAATTGTGAATTTAGACATCTCTCGGGTATTACCTACCCGTTAAAAAAATTTCACAAATAATGTTTTGAATAAGAATTTTCATTACAGTCCTTATGAAAATATATGTGAATATATTTTCTTTAGATTTAATGAGTTTAAAAATCACATTAAACTCATTTGATTTTTTTTTTTTTTGGCTTGAACTAGAAATGAATAATCTCTGAAACATTAGAGATTACATAATTCTTGCAGAGTATTTCACTAATGTAATCAATACTTTAATATTTATAAATATTTCCTTAGTGAATCATGCTGATGCTTATAGAATTCTTGTTAACTTCGCAAGATACGAAGGTTATTTTCCAGAAGTTCAAGTGCATCGAAGATGAGGGTGTAAAATCAAACATGTTATCGAATAATACTCTTGATTTATTATGAAACGGAATTCGCTGAATTTAAATAGAGATTGTGGTTAACAATGATTAAATTGTTAACGAAGAATGTACATCATAGCATATTAGTAATATGAATTAACCGGATAGTTAAGTTCCATACATAATAACTTAGTACGAAAAGATTTCTTATGGTTAAAAAAAAAATTTTATATATGTATATATAGGATATACATATAAATTCTTCGGAGGAACTGAGGTAATACTTCATGACTCGTTGATACAATATCCTCGTTATTAATTCGTAATGGTTTCCACAGTGATTCTTGAACTGACGGAATATGTGATGTCATAAGTGTTGTTGATTCTGACGATGCTGACGTTACTGATTATACTGGTGATGCTAACGGTACTGTTGCTGCTGATGATACTTCCGGTAACTGCTAGCGATGCTTGTATAACAAGTCAAAATTGTAAATCGCGCACCATCCTTGTTAGGGTTTTGATTCTTCCTTGAATCATTTTGGTTCACTCATCTGATTTAGGGTTAGGGTGGAAATAGATAATCTCTAAGACTTTAGAGATTACATAATCGCCGTAGAATGTTCTTCCAATGAAGTTATGAATCAATACTTCATCGTTTGTTGTAGTTAGTACTCCTTGGTATCTATGGTGCGTGTGATGTTGATATCCGAGATACAGATTATGATGTTGAAGCGTGTGATGCTGCTGATGTTTAGGGTGTCGAGGTTTGCGATGTTGATGCTACTGGTGGTACTGATTATGCTGCTGGTGCTGCTGATGGTGTTTGTAATCCTTGCACCATAAGCTCTAAAGCTGTCACGTGAGCACGAAGTTCGTTAACTTCTGCTAGTATACCAGGATGATTGTCGGTTGGGATAAGCGGGTAAATAAAATTTAGAATTTGATGTAATATATAATCGTGACGAGATACTCTGGAAATGAGAGAGAAAATGGTTTCACGAACAGGTTCGCCGGTAAGTGCTTCTGGTTCATCGCCAATAGGGCAATTTGGTGGATGGAAAGGATCACCTTCTTCTTGTCTCCAATAATTGAGGAGGCTACGAACCCATCCCCATTTCATCCAGAATAGATGATGATTGATTGGTTGATCCATTCCGGTCACACTATTTTCGGAGCTCGAATGGAAATCCATATCGACATAGCTGTCGAAATCTGAGGAGTTCGAACTAGATGCTGAATCCATCTCGTATGATCAGAGAAAGAATTTTTGGTATAAAATAGATTGTAGAATTTAGATTTGGTATTCCTCAATACATAATTTACATATGTATATATAATACCAAAATCTCATAGATTTCGGAGAATCTTTGAAAGATGTTAGTCAAAGTTCACAGTAATAAATACGCTAAGATATTAATTAATAGATATGCTAAGATGTGAATTTCGTCTATACGCTGTTATGCAATAAATGCAGGAAAACGCGTCTAGACTTAAGATGATAAGCAGATAATTTTCTAAGGATGATAAGTAGATGATTTCCGACACAAAATGATAAGCAAAACTTTTGACATGCAGACACGGTCGAAGTCCAGACTCACTAATGCATCTTAACAACTAACAGTAAGACACACTAATGCAAGACCTGGTTCGCTAAGACCACCGCTCTGATACCACATGAGACGACCCGACCCAATCCATAGGGACGAATACAATAACATATGATTACATCGCGAGGTACTTGTCCTCTAAATGATACATTTTACAAACATTGCATTCATTTTTAAAAGACAATCTTTCATTACATCGAAAGTTAACATGTATGCATACCATTTCATAATATCCAAACTATACATGACCTAATCTGTCATTTACTTAATAATAATCTTTATGAACTTCAACGACTCGAATGCAGCGTCTTTTGAAATATGTCATGAATGACTCCAGGTAATATCTTTAAAATGAGCTAATGCACAGCGGAAGATTTCTTTAACACCTGAGAATAAACATGCTTTAAAGTGTCAACCAAAAGGTTGGTGAGTTCATTAGTTTATCATAATCATTTATTTCCATCATTTTAATAGACCACAAGAATTTCATTTTCAGTTCTCATAAATATACGTCCCATGCATAGAGATAAAAATAATCATTCATATGGTGAACACCTGGTAACCGACATTAACTAGATACATATAAGAATATCCCCTATCATTCCGGGATCCTCCTTCGGACATGATATAAATTTCGAAGTACTAAAGCATCCGGTACTTTGGATGGGGTTTGTTAGGCCCAATAGATCTATCTTTAGGATTCGCGTCAATTAGGGTGTCTGTTCCCAAATTCTTAGATTACCAGACTTAATAAAAAGGGGCATATTCGATTTCGATAATTCAACCATAGAATGTAGTTTCACGTACTTGTGTCTATTTCGTAAAACATTTATAAAAGTTGCGCATGTATTCCCAGCCCAAAAATATAAAAGGTAAAAAGGCAAATGAAACTCACCATATTGTATTTTGTAGTAAAAATACATATAACATCGTTGAACAAGTGTAAGGTTGGCCTCGGATTCACGAACCTAAATTATTTATATATATTTATGTATTTGTCAATATTTGTCTAATATATTAAGTTAAGTCATAGTGTACCACAATCCTAATGCTCGAGACTAATGTGCAAAAGTCAAAGGTTAAAGTAAAAACGAGGTCGCATGCAAAAATACAATAACTTATACAAAAATGATTTTTCGGTCAAACATGACTAAACGGCCACTTCAGCGATTTTTAGAAAAATTATCGGAACTCCGATTGATAAACGGCCAAAGATAAAAGTTACACATTACCAAAAAGATTAAGCATAAATTTTACAGAAGTAAACTAAACCTAGACAACTCGTAGTTGTCAACGCGGTTTTGACGTTTCAAAGTTAATTTTTCAGCTTTAATAAATTTACAAAAGTGACCGAGTAGCCTACTTTGGAGATTTTTAGAAAATTCCTCGAAACTCGGATTGACAAACGGTCAAAGCCTTCAAATTCTCGTTACCACAAAGATATAACATGATTTTTGGCAAAAGTAAACACACATCAGGCCGACCATGACACGTGATACAAAACTGACATTTTTAATAAAAAAGTTTCAGCTCTTTTTAGAATTTTAAAATGTGACCAAACAGTCAACTTTGACGATTTTTAGAAAAATCGTCGAGACTCGAATTGACAAACGGCCAGGGTCGTTTGTTAGACTTTACAGCAAAGAATTCAGTGGTATTTTTATTTTAATCCGAAACAACGCAGGTCAGCGAGAATTTCAGTTTCCGTATCGACGTTTCATCAAAATTTACAAAACTTCTTTTATCCATAACTTGACAACCGTTCAACGAATTCATTTGATATCTAAATGAAAAGTTCTTAATTTTTCGCTAGCTTTCCAAAGACATGCATATTTTATACCTTATTTCATCCTTAGTATAACAACCTTTAAGATTCAACATAACCTATCTAAGGGCAATATCAAATATACAAGCATGCACAATCCTATATTCTCGAGCAGTAGTCAGGGATACACTATTAGTATGTAAAAATTAAATTATGAGTACTCACGTATCAATATTGAGATTCAATATTGCAGGAAAGATACGTAGACACAACGGAGATGACAACCACTAAATTTGACCTCACGAGCATACCCATGAACCATACCCATCACCTCCATAGCTACAACCCATAATTTCCTTAGCCATATCCTACCCGCAAAACATGTTTTGAAAACACTTGGACATCACTCCGTCGTAATATTTTATGTAGTAATAATACTAATAATAACACTCCCTAATAATACTAGTACTCATAATAATAATAATAATAATAATAATAATAATAATAATAATAATAATAATAATAATAATAATAATAATAATAATAATAATAATTTAATTAATATAAGTAATACACCGTAGTAGCAAGAAGATGAAAAAAAAAATATTGAATCAAAATGAGATCAAGTTCGGTTTTTAAAGGATGTAGCCACCTACCCCCTTCCATTTCACAAAGTTAAACTTCTTCTGCCGACACATTTGACACATTTGTTACATTGTGCATATGTATATATTTATTTAATATATAATATAAATAATCTTTAGAATTAATTAAATATTATATTATATTTACGTTCATGGTAAAAATATAATTTTTACAAAAATGACACGGTCGTGGTCTCACTACTCATGTACCACTTTCGGTTTTTCGGGCGCACTTTCGTACGTTTAGAAAACTAGCCTTTTACGTTACGCGACGTGTACCTTTATCAAAAATTTGACTTACTCATCAATAAATTACCTTATAAAAAATGTAACTTATAAAATTGAGCGTTGTGGTCATTTTCTTTTATAAATCAGTGACTCGTTGTTTATCAAAATATTTTATTTTAAATTAAACGTTTTGTGACATGTACCTTTATTATTAATTAGACTTAAATTAATTAAAAACTAACCCACTCAAAGTGTAACTTAATCTTTTGAGTGTTTTGGTCATTTCCTTTTATAAATCGATGTCTCGTTATATAACAAAATATATATTTAATCTTATTAGTTTGAATCAAAATGTTTTATGACTAAAATAAAATATATGTACATTTAAAATTTATAAACTTATACATAATACATATGTTTGAAATATTTATCTAATAATATAATATTTCACTTTTCAAAATTAATTATATTTCAAAGACCAAAATATATAACATTAAAATCATGTGAATACTAGATATTGTTATATCACCTAACGGTTATGCTCAAAAACTTAATCTGATATAACTTATTTATGCGCCAACATTTACTTTAATTTCTAAAACGCTCTAGTTAATATATCTAATAATAAATCGAATCAATGAATAAGGGTTACTATCTTTTACCTAACTAATATATCTAATATACATAATCACATTCTATATACGTTGCAAGTTATCAACCAAGTGTTATGAAATTCAATCCTCCACTAACTTTTGTCTAACTCCCAATAAGTGATACTTTGTTCTTACTTGTAAATCACTTTACCATTTATTCCGAATACCGTTAAAAGTAAGAGTTTCCTAATTCAAAGTGGACCTCATAACAGAGACTCATAATCATAGTTCAATGTATCCGATAATTCAATCATTTGATATTATCTTTTAATCTCGTCGATAAACTTACATCGAACAAATACGTTCGTATAAAGTATTATTCAATCAATACCTTGATAACATTTCCAACCTCATTAAATAGATCTCATAGCTTATATTCATATTAACTAATCCGTTCAATGTTTCATTAATATATTTCAATTTCATAATCATACCTATGAATATGTATATATCTTTATTTACACATAATTGTTCGTGAATCGTTGGGCATGGTCAAAGAGTATTTGATTACATGAATATAGTTTCAAAACTTTCGAGACTCAACATTACACATTTTTTGCTTATCGTGTCGGATACATATAAAGATTAAAGTTTAAATTTGATCAGAAATTTCTGGGTCATCACAAATCTGAGGCCAACCTTGCACTTGTTCAATGATGTTATATGTATTTTACTACGAAATACAGTATGGTGAGTTTCATTACTCCCTTTTTAAATGCTTTTGCAATATATATTTTTGGGACTGAGAATACATGCGCTACTTTTATAACTGTTTTATGAAATAGACACAAGTAATCAAAACTACATTATATGGTTGAATGATCGAAGCCGAATATGCCCCTTTTTTTCTTGGTAACCTAAGAATTAGTAAACCGATCTACTAATTGACGCGAATCCTAAAGATAGATCTATTGGGCCTAACGAACCTCATCCATGGTAGCGGATGCTTTAGTACTTCGATGTTGTTTTTATCATGTCCGAAGGATTTCCCGGAATGATAGGGGATATTCTTATATGCATCTTGTTAATGTCGGTTACCAGGTGTTCACCATATGAATGATTTTCGTGTCTATGTATGGGAAGTATATTCATGAGAAATGGAAATGAAAATCTTGTGGTCTATTAAAATGATGAAAATGAATGATTATGATAAACTAATGAACTCACCAACCTTTTGGTTGACACTTTAAAGCATGTTTATTCTCAGGTGTTAAAGAAATCTTCCGCTGTGCATTTGCCCATTTTTAAAGATATTACTTGGAGTCATTCATGGCATATTTCAAAAGACGTTGCATTCAAGTCGTTGAGTTCAATAGAGATTATTATTAAGTAAATGACAGATTAGGTCATTTATAGTTGGATATTATGAAATGGTATGCATGCCTGTCAATTTTTGATGTAAAGAGAGTTTATCTTTTAAAAACGAGTGCAATGTCTGAAAAATGTATCATATAGAGGTCAAATACCTCGCGATGTAATCAACTATTGAGAATCATTTAGAATGTATATGAACGGGTCCTTTCAGACACCGTCCAAATGGTCTGGCGGGCCAACTGTCTTGTTTTTAGATATTTAAATGGGTACTTTGGTAATTTCACATGGGGGCCAAATTTAAAGCCCTAGATCAGTTTTTGGAGCATCATTTACTCCATCTACAACCACTACACCTCTTCTACTTGAATTCTAGAGAGAGAGAGAGTGATTCTTGTGTGAGAAAGCTCAAATCGAAGAAGAAGAAGCTTGTTTCGGGTTAGAGCTCGAGTATTAAAGTTGTTCATCTCCTCACTAGCTACATTTTGATTGTAGTGGTAAGCTCTAACATTGATTTCCTTATTTTAATTTGTTTACGGGTTAGGGTTTGGGTTAGTGATGAACATAAAACCCATATTTGGTGATTTTGGGTGTTCTTGGGTAATATTGGGTCATGAGGACCCAAGGATGACTAACATAGGGTTTTGGAAATGTTAAAGGGACTTATGAGTCATAATTGGTTAGCTAATTACTAGCACACCTAGTTATTAAGTAAATGGGTGTTATGTGGGTTTGTGGATGACCCGAAATGGGTGTGTTGACCTTAAAATGGTCAAATGGGTAATAATTGACCTAGTTGAGAAAGATGGGTATGAAATGCCCTAATTGTGTAATAGTTAGGGTTGTTGAACATTAATTACTAGTTTTTAGTGGTTCGTGATGATATTGACCTTAAATGGACGGTTTGGAGTAAATGAGTGGTTTAATGCATTAAGTCATTAAATGCACATGCGTGGGTTGTGGTATTAAGTCCAACTAGCTTATGTGTTAATCGAGTACTTATTATATTAGGTACCTTGCTTTGAAGCTTGTGGAGGTATAAAATCATCACCAAATCGATAAGGTGAGTGGAATGATTATATGCGTATGTATATAATGTATTTATTTGTATACTATGGTATGAACCAAAGAGCTGGTAGTGCCATAGTATGTGCGATTGTGCTATGATGTGAACCAAAGAGCCGGTAGCGTCATAGAACGTGTGTTGTAGTGTGAACCAAAGAGCCGGTAGCACTACGGCATGAGTTGTTAGAGTGTGAACCAAAGAGCCGGTAGCACTTTAACGCGAGTATGACTCGGGTTGTGATGTGAACCAAAGAGCCGGTAGCATCATAACCAATGCGTATGGTGTGAACCAAAGAGCCGGTAGTACCATGACGCGAGAATGGTTAACCATGGTTGTGTATTGTTTTATAGCATATTGTATTATGTCGATTATATGTTATTGATTACGCTAGTTGTGGTTTGATGGAGATTATTAGCTTTGTACATGAGATGGTATGCTAATTGTTATTGCTAGCGATTATACGGTGTTTGTAAGTGTATTCAAGTAGGTATATTATATATGTATATGTATAATTATTGCATTCACTAAGCTTTGCTTACCCTCTCATTGTTTACCTTTTTATAGGCTCGGGTGTTGACAAGGGTAAGGGCGTTCGATTGGATTAGAGATCCCGCTCTGTTTTTGATAGGGGACGCATTTGTGATGAATAGATTTTGAAGTTTGGCCAAGATGTGGGTAGTTTAACCCCAAACACCATGCTCTAGTGTAGTTTGGAAATTAAACTCGTACGGTCGAAACTTGTATTTTGAACGAAACTCGTAAAACGGCCGATGTGGGCCCGAAGTTGTAAAACTCAATTTTATTGTGGAAACCTCTTAGTTTAACTTATTATAACTTGTTGTGAAAAGGTTTTCGTTTAAAAATGTCGGGAAGAGGGTTTTCCGCTCATGTAAGTTGAGCACGGGGATTAGTCCCTAGCAGATCATTGGGACGCCGTCCAAGCCTTCAGTACTGGACGCCGTCCAGATGTACTAGCCCAGAAAATTTTTTTTGGGGTCGTACTTTTGGGCGTTTCTAGGTTTGGGTCGTTACAATATATATATATATATATATATATATATATATATATATATATATATATATATATATATATATATATATATATATATATATATAGTATTTGCTTTAACCTAAAATAAACAAAAGTCCATCCAATATTTTTGTGGTTCAACGGTCCGTTAAGTCTCCAATGTTTAATTAAATCATATTTAATTAAACTATGCTTTTTCGGACTGTAGGTTATAATTATATATCAATAATATATAATAATTGGTGTCTAAGTGCTAAAGTGTGTGACCCTATAGGCCTGTATATAAGTGGTAGTATAGATTTGTGTTATGGCGTGCACACTAAAGTCAACAAACTTTCATTTGTGCATGACATAACATCTAGAAAACTATACAGACATATATTGGTGTCTAGAAACACGTCAATGCCCACGAAAATATACAAGTGTTTGTTTCAGCTAAAGGAACGATCATTATAAAAAAATAATTTAATGATTGAGTGTCTATTGTTCCTTTATTGCCGATACCGAGTTAAAATGAGACATGGATCTATTCATTCTCATTTGTCAACAATTCTGTTTCTCGATCTAGAAAAACTGAATCCAAGTTAAAAATGATCAATAATCATTATAGCTTGGACACGGCCGTGTAAATATCGTATCATACTTACACATAGAGGAATAAATATCATTTTGATTATATGTGTCCGTCATGTACTTCATATCATACGCAATGATGACCTTTATAACTAACTTGTTCAAGACAACATTTAACCATATGAAAGTATAATATGTCATACAATCGAAACCAAAATATACATATCAGGTCTAAGGACACACAGACATAACAATTATAAGATTCACTATTGACGACTATCCATGTAGTGACATCTCATGATTGGGTCATTGCAATATTTATAATCAATGAATACAATATGAATTTTGGCCTCAACTAGTTAACTAATCACCATCAGTGAATAAAACCAAAACTCATAATAATCTTAATTCATGTTATTCCCATAACATGACCGATTATGGAGATATTGAATAATCAACAATTATTCATGGATTAAGCATGCTAATATAGAACACAATGATATAAATGAAAACGATCATACCAACTGTATATCAATTCATTAAGATAAAACTGCTTAATGTTCCAGAAATATCCAAATACTAAATTACAGATGTAAAAGATTAGTAGCATAACGAAGTCCAATATTACTAGCGTGATCATCATGCTTGTTGTGCATCAGGGCCTTCGTGAACGGGTCAGTCACATTATCATCTGTATGAATCTTAAGAATACTCATATCATTCCTTTTAATGACTTCATAAATGTAGTCAACATTTGATGAATGTATCGGATACCTTTCTGTACATGTGATTCTTTCATAAGCATAATAACAGACGAACTACAATACATTTTCACAGAAGATTTAATGTTGTGAACTACTTCGGGTTCAGCAACAAACTTCCCAATCCAGACAGCTTCATGAGTAGCTTCTCAAGCAACAATGTATTATACTTTTGTTGTAGATTGTTCAAACGTGCTCTTCTTAGACCAATCAACTGTCATGCCCATCCTGACAAAGAAACAACATGAATGGATCTAGAATCATCTTGATCAGTTTGAAAACTAGCATCAGTATAAAATCTAATACTCAACTCTTCTTCCAAACCACGGTTGTGACGATCGCTCCAAATCCATATGGACGAACACGTCATTCATCGATTTCATTGCGAGGTATTTGACCTCTATATGATACGTTTTGTAAACATTGCATTCTTTTGAAAAGGCACACCATAAATGAATATTTAAATCAAAGGTTTTCAACATCTGATAATTTCTACATATAGTCAATCACCGTAAATAATAGTTTACAATAGTAATTCTATTGACAATGCAGTCAAAATAAGATACATGGTGATGATTTGGTGAATGCAACGTTTCCTTGATAAATATGCCCTGTAAGACTCCATGCACATAGCTTGTCTAACATATAAGCAAACAGCGGAAGACTTCTAGGGAACCTGAGAATAAACATGCTAACAAGTGTCAATACAAAGGTTGGTGAGTTCATAGTTTTAGTGTTTCGCATAATCTGTATATAAAGGTGGATCACAAGATTTCAGTTGTTTCATCCAGAAACGTTTATCAAAAGTTTGTCAATAGATTCTACGTAACAGAGCACCCTGGTAACTAAGCTTTAACGTTATAATGATAAATACCCCATTCGTTTTAATACACGCAAACCAACGTGTCCTAAACTCAAATAACACACGTCCGTTAAAAGGCTAGCGCTCTAGCTCGGACGGGGATGTCAAGCCCTATGGATCCATATACTGTTATTCGTGCCCACCAGTCCATATCCTATGTACTGGCAGCTACTAGTTACCAAAGCTAAGGGATTTTCGGTTCAAACTCAGTGTAGAATTAAGTATGTACTTGTATCCATTGCGTTTAAAATAAATTGCATGTATTCTCAGCCCAAAAATTTATATTGCAAAAGCAATTAAAAAGGGAGCAATGAAACTCACCTTAGCAGCATATAAAGTTGTTCACCAAAATGTGACCGAAACTCGAATTACCAATTAATCGTAGATCTCAACCTAGAGAACATATGTTGGTCAATAAATGTTTATCAAGCTAGGTCTGGTCATAGTGTATCATAATCCTAATGCTCGAGATCGACATACAAAAGTTATCAAAAGTCATTTCAAAAAGTCAATTTTGACAAAAGTTCAATAAAACGAGATGTACCTTATATAAGGATTCATTTACTCGGTTGGTAATATTCAAAAAATCCATTTTATCAATCTCGTAAACAAGTTGTTTAAATCTTAATTGCAGATTCAAAAGCAATTTCAATTAACGTCAATCATAATTCAGTTGATCATATCTTTTAATCCGTTCATCGAAACTATTCGGTGTCTAAATGAAAAGTTATTGATTTTTCGCCAGCTTTCCAAAAACATGTATATCATATACCTTTTACCAATAATATATGTATTTAATTCGTGATTCATCATAAACTGTTTAACGATGAAATTTAGCATACAAGCTTGTATAAATATATATACTCGAGCACTAGACATGGATACACTATTAGTATATAAAAGATAAAATATAAATGCTTACGTATCAATATTGTGATTCAATATTTCAGAAAAGTACGTAGACGTAACGGAGATGATAAATACTATTTTGACTCACGAGCAAAACCCTCGAACAATACCCATATTTTCCTTAGCTCTATCCCGCTTGAAAACCCATTTTGAAAGTGACACGCTCATGACTTCGTCGTAGTATTTTATGTATAATACTACTAATAAAAATAATAAAATTAATAATAATAATAATAATAATAATAATAATAATAATAATAATAATAATAATAATAATAATAATAATTATTATTATTATTATAAACGGAGTATAGATAAATATATGTGTGTGATTGAAATGAAATCGTTTGAATTTATACAACCTTTTTTGAAAAAGTACCCCATGCGATCGCATGTGATTTGTGCTTCAAGACCATGTGATCGCATGGCCCTCTGATCCAGCTCACAAACTTTTGTTTTCTTGTTTGTCGACATATTTATTTATTAATATATAATATATATAATTTATATTAATTAATTATATATTATATTATATTCTCGTGCATAGTTGACTTGTAATTTTCGTTCCGATGACTCGTACGTTGTCACTCGACTTATGTCCCGGTTCTGGTTTCTCGAACGCATTTTCGTACGCTTAGAAAACTCGCAATTTACGTTTTGTGACTCGTACCTTTGTCAAAATATAGTTTTAAATTATCAATAAACTATATCATTCAAAGTGTATCTTAAACTTTCGAGTGTTTTGGTCATTTACTTCTATAAATCATTGTCTCGCTATTTGTTAATATATATATATATATATATATATATATATATATATATATATATATATATATATATATATATATATATAATAACAAATTGTTTTATGACCAAGTTAATATATATTTTCAACATTCATAAACACGTTTTAAATATACGTTGCAAGTTATTCATATAATTAATATTCCAACTTATCATATATATTCAAATAAATATTTAAACTAATAAGTTTAATGTACGGTATCAAATAATTAATACATTGTTACGTTTTCAAGTTATAGTATAAATATATATATATATATATATATATATATATATATATATATATATATATATATATATATATATATATATATATATATATGTATCTATATAAATATAATTGTTCGCGAATCGTCAAGAACAATCGAAAGGTATTTTAATATATGAAAGTAGTTCAAAAATTTTGAGATTTAGTTTTACAGACTTTGCTTATCATGTCGGAAACGTTAAATCATTTAAAGATAAAGTTTAAATTTGGTCAAAAATTTCCGGGTTGTCACAGTACCTACCCGTTAAAGAAATTTCGTCCCGAAATTTGAGTGAGGTCGTCATGGCTAACAATAAAAATGTTTTCATGATGAATATGAGTTGGTAAATAGAATTTTATCACCGTTGAATAATATGGATAAAACAATCCGATTATTCGAAGCGTATGAGAGAAGTTATCGTAAAATAGTGAATTGAAGGAATAGAGATTCGCCTTAACTGTTGACGTAGTAACGATTGATTTCCGGAATTTAAGGAATAGAAAATGTTCATAATTTAAATAAGATTTGATTCTTCGAAATTTAAGGAAATTGGGATTTTCTTTGATTAAATGTGTAATCTGCCTCGATTGCTATGTCTGATATTTTGCTATAAATTGACCTCTTCCGTTTCATTTATTTTCACCACTCCTATAATCTTCTTTCTTATTTTATACTTCTTAATAGATTGTGAAAATGCTTAATCCAGTTCTGATTCTTGATATTTTCTTGGCTATCGTATCCTTCATTCTTCTTTTTCATCTACCACCAGAGGAGGTTATTTTCTTCTACTATTACCTTGGGTTTATAGTGTTTTTCATTCTCCCGTGTCTTTATATTGCTATACGCATCGATATACACGGTTTGTAATTTCGGGATTGTTTTTGGGCTTTATATTTTCCATTATATTTCGGAGCTTCATGATTTCGTTTTCTCTTCCCGACTTTAAGTCAAGCGAATAATAGTCCAAAATTCGTAGGTATTGATTTTGAAATGAACATAGTTAATGTTCTAAGAAAGAAATGGTAATGGCACAATCTGACTTGTCAAATTACCAGAATATCCGAAAAAGACCGAATCATCAAGAAAAATATTTTCTTGATATGTTTAGAGGTTAAATAGAATGAAAGAGTTATGTAACATGATTCATGATGAGGGTATGATCTGTGAACATTTATCACGTTCCATTAGAAACTCAGCATGACTTACTGTAATATAATCACGTTGATCAAGTGTCATTATATTATACAAATTCATGCTTCAGTTCCCAACATTACTTCAAAACAACCATTTTTCGAATTTTTTAGATTTTAGAAACTAAAATAGTTTCTTTTATGATGTAACAAAGATAGCGTGAAGAGACAAATGATTTCAGATAAGAATAGTTATGAAAATATCTTCAGAAATATGGAGGATATTTATAATGGAAGATACGATGATATCTTAGAATTTCTAATATCAGAGGATGATGCGGAAAATCTGTCTGTGAAGGTTTAGAATAAGAAGTAAGGTTCTTACTAATGGTTTTAGCAGACACTGAATCATTTAGATTCTTTGAAGGTAGATTTCGTATTTGTGATTTGTCCACAGTCTCCTTCATGGTCTGCTCAATCTGTTTTCCAGTTCCAAACCTTCTATTTTTCTCAGCTTTACCACCATACTATTCTTTATCATCAAACTTTTGACTGTTAAGGTCGTTTACAGTTTTTGCTGCTTCATCAACATTTTTCCAAAATTCGGAGAACTAGTTTCGTAGTTTGGGGTGTTTTTCGGAAACTTCACATTCGAAGTATGTAAGTCCAGGAGGTAGACGTTATATGTACACATATAACTGTTGGCGTAGACGTGCTACAAGATTTCAAAATACTGATTGCTAATTCTCGATAGTTGGTATGTCAATTGCCGTTACAAGATGTGGATGAGTACATGATACGGTTTCAATGAGTATAAGGATTTTTCGGAAGGTCAAATATCAATGAAGTTGTTGGTAAATTTACTGCTAATGTGGTGGAACATGAAAGGTTCCCCAGTAACAAAAACGTATATATCAAGGTTATAATAAGGCTAATCTGAAAAGTCGAAGTTGACTGGTTGGAAATACTTTGAACAGGGATTGCAAGATTATTTTCGGTAATAACAATGCTAAAGGATCTTTCACAGTTTTAAAGTTAAAGTATAGCTTTGAAAGATGTAGAGATCTAAGAATGATGTCACCCGTTCAGAGTTATGGCTTGGATTCTGATACATCGATATCAGAATATGTGATTAAATTTGTATGAAATGATTGTGTATCATTGTGAAGATAGTGAGTATAGTTAATGATTTTTGAATCAAAATTGAAGAATGTACAGTATAACATATTAATTGTGAACTTATATATTTCCCGAATATTACCTACCCGTTAAAGATTTCACAATTAATACTATGTACAAAAGAATTTTTTTTTTATTACCGTCTTTATGAAAATATATGTATGTATATTTTCTTCAGATGTAATACAGATTTGATGAGTTAATATCATATTAAGCTCATTTGATTTTTGAATTGAATGAATAATCTCTAAAACATTAAGGATTACATAATCTTCGCGGAGTATTTCACTAATGAAATCAATACTTCATTATTTATTCTTATTCCTCGGTGAAGGATGTTGATGCTCGTGGAATTCTTATGAACTTCATAAGATATAAATGATGTTTTCTAGAAAGTTTCGAGTACATCGAAGATAAAAGTGTAAAATTAAACATGTAATTGATTAATACACTAAGTTCATTATGAAATGGAATTCATTGAGTTGAAATGGATATTTGTAGTTAACGATGGTTAAGTTGTTAACGAAGGATGTACATCATAGCATATTAGTAATATGAATTAACCGAGTAGTATCTACCCCTTAAAATTCACACGTAATAGCTTAGTACGAAAAGATTCATGATGGTTTTAAAATTTATATATATAAGATATACATATAAATTCTTTAGATGAATTGAGTTATTACTTCATAACTCATTGATACAATATACTCGTTGTTGACTCGTAATGATGTCCACGGTGCTTTCTTGAACTGACGGAGCTTGTCATGTTAGAGGTGCTGCTGATTCTGACGATGTTGACAGCACTGACTGTGCTGGTGAGGCTAAGGGTATTGTTGATGTTGTTGGTAAAACAAGTCTAGCTTATATCTTACACCATTCGGATAAGGGTTTCTACTCTATCTGATTTAGGGTTAAGGCTAGAATAGATAATCTCTAAACTTTAGAAATTACATAATCACCGTAGAATGTTTCTCCGATGAAGTTATGATTCCATACTTCATCGTTTGTCTATGCTGGTACTTCTTGGTACCTATGGTGCGTATGATATTGATATTCGAGGTACAGATTGTGATGTTGAGGTGTGTGATGCGGATGTGGTTGTTGGTGGTGGTAATGATCCTGTTGGTATGGATGATGGTGGTACCGGTTATGTTGCGGGTGCTGCTGCTGGTGTTCGTAACCCTTGCACCATATTCTCCAAAGCCACTACCCGAGCACAAAGCTCGTTGACTTCTTCTATTATACCGGGATGATCGGTGGTTCGGATGATCGGATAAATAAGATTTATAATATGGGATAGTATATAATCATGATGAGATACTCTGGAAATGAGAGAGAAAATAGTATTACAAATAGGTTCGCCGGTAAGTGCTTCAGGTTCTTCGCCAAGAGGTGAATGTGGTGGATGGAAGGGATCACCTTCTTCTTGTCTCCAATGATTAAGTAGGCTACGAACCCATCCCCAATTCATCCAGAATAGGTGATGGCTGATTGGTTGATCCATTCCGGTTACACTTTCTTCAGAGTTCAGGTGAATATCCATATCGGAATAGCTGTCGGAATTTAAGGAATTTGAACTAGAAACGGGATCCATCTTGTATAATTAGAGAGATGATTTTTGATATGAAATAGATTATAGAATTTAGATTGGTACTCTTTAATACATAATTTACATATGTATATATAATACCAAAATTCCATAAATCACGGAGGAATTTTCGGAAGATGTCAGGAAAAGTTTACAGTAACAGATACGCTAAGATATGAATTTTTGTCTATACACTATTTATGCAATAAATGCAGGAAAACATGTCTAGACTTAATAATGAAAAGCATGTAATTTTCGATAAGAAATGATAAGCAAAACTTTTGACATGCAGACACAGTCGAGTTACGAATGCATCCTAACAACTATCAGTTAGACACACTTATGCAAGACCTGGTTCACTAGGACCAACGCTCTGATACCAACTGTGACGATCGCTCCAAATCCATATGGACGAACACGTCATTCATCGATTTCATTGCGAGGTATTTGACCTCTATATGATACGTTTTGTAAACATTGCATTCTTTTGAAAAGGCACACCATAAATGAATATTTAAATCAAAGGTTTTCGACATCTGATAATTTCTACATATAGACAATCACCGTAAATAATAGTTTACAATAGTAATTCTGTTGACAATGCAGTCAAAATAAGATACATGGTGATGATTTGGTGAATGCAATGTTTCCTTGATAAATATGCCATGTAAGACTCCATGCACATAGCTTGTCTAACATATAAGCAAACAGCGGAAGACTTCTAGGGAACCTGAGAATAAACATGCTAACAAGTGTCAATACAAAGGTTGGTGAGCTCATAGTTTTAGTGTTTCGCATAATCTGTATATAAAGGTGGATCACAAGATTTCAGTTGTTTCATCCAGAAACGTTTATCAAAAGTTTTTCAATAGATTCTACGTAACAGAGCACCCTGGTAACTAAGCTTTAACATTATAATGATAAATACCCCATTCGTTTTAATACACGCAAACCAACGTGTCCTAAACTCAAATAACACACGTCCGTTAAAAGGCTAGCGCTCTAGCTCGGACGGGGATGTCAAGCCCTATGGATCCATATACTGTTATTCGTGCCCACCAGTCCATATCCTATATACTGGCAGCTACTAGTTACCAAAGCTAAGGGATTTTCGGTTCAAACTCAGTGTAGAATTAAGTATGTACTTGTATCCATTGCGTTTAAAATAAATTGCATGTATTCTCAGCCCAAAAATTTATATTGCAAAAGCAATTAAAAAGGGAGCAATGAAACTCACCTTAGCAGCATATAAAGTTGTTCACCAAAATGTGACCGAAACTCAGATTACCAATTAATCGTAGATCTCAACCTAGAGAACATATGTTGGTCAATAAATGTTTATCAAGCTAGGTCTGGTCATAGTGTATCGTAATCCTAATGCTCGAGATCGACATACAAAAGTTATCAAAAGTCATTTCAAAAAGTCAATTTTGACAAAAGTTCAATAAAACGAGATGTACCTTATATAAAGATTCATTTACTCGGTTGGTAATATTCAAAAAATCCATTTTATCAATCTCGTAAACAAGTTGTTTAAATCTTAATTGTAGATTCAAAAGCAATTTCAATTAACGTTAATCATAATTCAGTTGATCATATCTTTTAATCCGTTCATCGAAACTATTCGGTGTCTAAATGAAAAGTTATTGATTTTTCGCCAGCTTTCCAAAAACATGTATATCATATACCTTTTACCAGTAATATATGTATTTAATTCGTGATTCGTCATAAACTGTTTAACGACAAAATTTAGCATACAAGCTTGTATAAATATATATACTCGAGCACTAGACATGGATACACTATTAGTATATAAAAGATAAAATATAAATGCTTACGTATCAATATTGTGATTCAATATTTCAGAAAAGTACGTAGACGTAACGGAGATGATAAATACTAGTTTGACTCACGAGCCAAACCCTCGAACAATACCCATATTTTCCTTAGCTCTATCCCGCTTGAAAACCTATTTTGAAAGTGACACGCTCATGACTTCGTCATAGTATTTTATGTATAATACTACTAATAAAAATAATAAAATTATTAATAATAATAATAATAATAATAATAATAATAATAATAATATAAATAATAATTATAAACGGAGTATAGATAAATATATGTGTGTGATTGAAATGAAATCGTTTGAATTTATAGAACCTTTTTCTGAAAAAGTACCCCATGCGATCGCATGTGATTTGTGCTTCAAGGCCATGCGATCGCATGGCCCTCTGATCCAGCTCACAAACTTTTGTTTTCTTGTTTGTCGATATATTTATTTATTAATATATAATATATATAATTTATATTAATTAATTATATATTATATTATATTCTCGTGCATAGTTGACTTGTAATTTTCGTTCCGATGACTCGTACGTTGTCACTCGACTTATGTCCCGGTTATGGTTTCTCGAACGCATTTTCGTACGCTTAGAAAACTCGCAATTTACGTTTTGTGACTCGTACCTTTGTCAAAATATAGTTTTAAATTATCAATAAACTATATCATTCAAAGTGTATCTTAAACTTTCGAGTGTTTTGGTCATTTACTTCTATAAATCATTGTCTCGCTATTTGTTAATATATATATAATAACAAATCGTTTTATGACCAAGTTAATATATATTTTCAACATTCATAAACATGTTTTAAATATACGTCGCAAGTTATTCATATAATTAATATTCCAACTTATCATATATATTCAAATAAATATTTAATCCAATAAGTTTAATGTACGGTATCTAACAATTAATACATTGTTACGTTTTCAAGTTATAGTATATATATATGTATCTATATACATATAATTGTTCGCGAATCGTCAAGAACAATCGAAAGGTATTTTAATATATGAAAGTAGTTCAAAAATTTTGAGATTTAGTTTTACAGACTTTGCTTATCGTGTCGAAAACGTTAAATCATTTAAAGATAAAGTTTAAATTTGGTCAAAAATTTCCGGGTTGTCACAACGGTAAACCAAAAATATATCTTTAGTACTTTGCAAATACTTAAGAATATTCTTAACAACAACCAAATGTTGTTCACATGGATTATGTTGATAACGACTAGTCAAACTCAAACTAACGAGACAATTAGTACATAACATGGCATACATAATGGATCCTATAGACGAAGCATACGAGATACATTTCATTTGTCTTATCTCATCGAGTGTAATAGGACTTTGAGAGTTGCTCAAGGTTATGCCTTTTTGCACTGACAATACAAGATTTATGTATGTACTTTGACTCAAACCAATAAGCCATTTAAATCTATTTCTATTGATTATGATTCCAAGTATATAAGTAGCTTCTCCAAGATCCTTTATGAAAAAACATTTTTCAAGCCAAGATTTGACATCTTGTAAGTTGAAATGTTATTTTCAATAAGCAGTATGTCATCAACATATAAGATCAAGAAGACTATTTAGCTCCTACTAACTTTAATGTAAACGCTGGGCTCATCTTGGTTTCGAGAAAAATCAAACTCTTTGATTTCTCATTGAACTTAAGATTCAAGCTACTGGATGCTTGCTTTAATCCATTAATGGATTTCTGAAGCTTGCATATTGTTTTTTTAGGATGCTTAGGATTCACAAACCTATAGGCTAAACCATATATATGTCCTCTCTTAGGTCTCCATTTAGGATAGCGGTTTTGATATCCATTTGTCATATTTCATTATTATGAAAACATCAATGACAATAAGTATCCTAATTTATAAATCTCGCGATCAGTGAGAAAGTTTCATCATAACCTTTTGCCAACCATCTAGCTTTAAAAGTGTTTACATTGCCGTTCATGTCAGTATTCTCTTTGAAGACTCATTTACAACCCAATGTCTTATAATCGGATGGAATATTAATCAAGTCACATACTTGATTATCTTTCATGGGCTGCATCTTTGAATTCATAGAATCTGGTCAATTGGCAGATTAAATCTGATATTACATCACGGTTGCTAGAGGGTTTATCATAATCCTCACGGAGAACCAATTTGGTTTCATGCCAGGGTACTCTTCGATAGAGGCAATCCGTATTATTAGGAACCTTATGGAGAAGTATAGATAAAAGCAAAAGAACTTGGAGATGGTTTTCTTAGACTTGGAAAAGGCCTACGATAGCGTTCCACGAAACTTGATTTGAAAGACCCCTAGAGGTAGAAGTATCTCAAGTAGATATATTAGGGTTATTATAACACGCCGCCAAATTTCCATCTGACGGCGTGTTAATTGTAGGTCCCACAGTTAACAGTTACGCCCTCTATATGAGACGTTTCAAAACAATCGCATTTAATTTTATTAAAAAGTTGACTTTCAAAACATAAGTCAATAAATTCCCCAAATAAGTAACACTGTTGTGATCGTAACCACAAGCCAACAATATTAAACAGTTGTAAAAGTTTTAAATGCGAAAGTAAATAATGTCTTTAATAAAGTATGTTGACTCCACGGCCAGACCAAGCATCATCACAGTGGAAGACTATACCTCTTAAGGACCTGAGAATAAAACACGCAAAACATGTCAACAAATAATGTTGGTGAATCTACAGGTTTAAATGTTGTAACAATATCTGAAAAACAGTTATCAGAAAATAGTTCAAGTTCATTGACCACGAGATTTTACAAGTACAACTTCAAGTTGCGAAACGTTTACATAATCCATGAGCACCTGAATACTAGCAATGACCAGAGTATAGAAACCACTACACTCCCTTTACCCCATAAAAATGTTATACACTTGTTCGAGTGTATCTAATGTTCAAAGTAAATGCGCCACGGTTAATATTTTTTGGGCGAAGTTTGTCTAACCTAACGGATTTGTCCATCTAAATTGTGCTTACCCGAAGGTAATAAAAGTATTCAAGCTAGGGGCTTTGTGAACAAACTTAATATGTATAATAAGTACTCGTGTCAACATAAAAGCATTTGAAAATGTAAGTACAACAGTGTGTATTCTCATCCCTGAAAACATGTAAAAAGCGGGACTGTAGACTCACCTTTGAATAGTTCGGATGAAAGACTAATAACTTGTGCGATTTAGTACCGAGAAGTGCAAGCTAAGTATATGTATTTAGGTTGGTCAATATATATGTCTTTTATAATAGTGGTTTCATAGAGTAAGTTGTCTTATTGCTCGACTCGACGCGTTTCAAAGTAAAAGTCAACTAATTCATGTAAGTCAAACAAAGTCAACCAAAGTCAAACCAAAAGTCAAACTTGGTCAAAGTAGTTAACTAAAGTCCACATCAGTAGGATCATGTCAAATGTTGGTCAATATATCAAACCTAAGTCAAAAAACATGTTTTAGTTCATAAATGGTCAATTACACGATCACAGTTTATCGTCATGCATAACGTTCATGTACATGTAGCAAACGATGCATAATATCTCATAGCACGTAATTCATGGCAATATGAAAAAATCCAGATCACAAGTAGACTCAAAATCAATTCCAAAAAGTCTGGCCAGGGCCTCATACGATGTCAACCAGTCGAGTTTCCGAAGGGGTACATTTGTGATTTACTAAATCAGTTTCTGACCGCGCACTGATCTCGTAATGGCTATAACCGGAGCTAGGGACATGAAATTGATACAAGGTCAGTGAACATGGTTCAAGGACAAGTCAAAATATCACATACCCAAAAATAAGCAACTTTGGTTTAGCCAATTGGTACAGTTTATTCAATCAAGTTGGGTTTTCTGTTTCAGCTCAATTCAGAAATTACCAAAACTATGGCCCTAGTGTGCACAATGCATAAGGTTTCAGAGGTTTCAACAAACTAGACATATATCATATAACATGTAAAGATTCATATTTCAGAAGAATTCATGTTAATTAACAAAACACAAACCACAGGGTACAAATCAGAGAACAAGTGGCAGATTCGATCCTAGTTTAGCTAGTCACTTTCGCTTGCAATTATCCAAAGATCTAGATACAATTAGACCATGATATCTACATGAAAAGTGAATTATTTTTTGTGTACATTACAGATATGAAAAGATCTAATCTCAAAAGTCAATACATTTTAGCATACAAGTCCGTTTTCATGCATGTGCTGGAAAAATCTACGTTTTCATTCGATTAGGCATATCACGAGTTTTACTCAAGCAAAATGACATGATATCCTGGTGTAACCTGAGTGTTTTTGAATTATGTATCCAAGGGTAATCAATACATAAGCCAATTCATGACCCATCAATACCAGTTTTCTGATCAAGCATAAAAACACAACGATAATTCAAACGGTCATAACTTAAGCATACGGAAACGAAAATACGCGAATCCAAAGTCTAAAATTATTAGTTTTTTGAACCCTTTCCATATAGATACATGTTATCTACTGATATTAATTCACACAATTTGTACATATCAGATTGGAAAACGAATTTTAATAAAACAACACTTACGATTAAACTAGACAACAATATGCACATCAATGGACAAGTAATCGATCACTAGTTAACATACTCTATGAATAATAATAAAAATCTGAATTTTATAAATTAGGGTTCATAGAGATTTACCCAAATCAAGAAATTGAAAGGTTAGATGCGTAGAGCTTGAAGAGAGGAACAAGAATACGTAAACGAGCAAGCAAACAAGCAACTATGGACGATGTTCTTGAGCATTTAAAGGTTGAATTTTTGTTGATGAAGATGGGGCTGCTGCTGCGTGATTTAGGAGGGAGGATAAAAAGAGAGCCGTGCCCTTTTTTTGTGTGAGTGATCAAACTCTTAACCTAAACTAGTTAAATTACAAGTTTTAAAATAATGCACAAACACCCCCTAGGTTGGTGGACGGTTTTAGGAGCCAAAAAGGGGGTTCCCGGAAGTTTGTTTTCTCATATTTTGACCACTAGAAGATTCACACAACCCTGCAAGTCTTTATAATTTTTACGGTACGCGATAACGATTAAAATTGCAAACGGTGTACTTAAAATAGCACAAAGATAAATAAATTATTACAAATAATAATTATGAATTAGGATGACATAAGAATTCCCTTGGGATCAAATTTTATTGCTATATTAAGTCTTATGGTTCGTTTCTATGTGCTGTTAACCGAAAACGCGAACCGAATCGTTAAACGTTAAATCCTTCGAATTCCTATATTAAATAAATTCTTTTTTATTATAAAAGAATTCTAATTCTCATAAAATATATAGAATAATTATTTTACTTAATAATTATTTATTTCGTTGCTAAGTGTCGTTAACCGAAAACGTTACCGGAACGTTAACCGAGCGTTTTAGTGAATTCTACGCATTTTAAATTTATAAAACTTCTAATAAATTAAAAGTACCTTTAAAGCATAATAATTATATTAAATAATTATTAAAAGTGAATTATCAATCGTTTCGTTGTCTTAAAGACATTTTTTCGGTTTTCACTAACCGTACGTTTTTCTTGTGTTTTCTAAGTTTCTCGCATACTTCTAAAACAAAGTATGAAATCAAGTAATATGTAGCACATATTAAAAATTGTATTTTCTAAGAAAAAGTTCTGGCGTATAAATTCATAGAATTTAACTAACGGTCGTTAAGTTTTTAACGGAAAAGTTAACGAAAAAAGTCGGGTTGTTACATTACCCACCCGTTATTGAAAATTTCGTCCCGAAATTTTGGTTAGTACCATCCTTCGGTGTTGCATTGGGGAAAATAGATGCAGGTACTTCGTTTCGTGTGATCTTCTCGCTCTTATGTGAGTTTGAGTTCTCTATTAGGGTTCCAACGAATTCTTACAGTAGAAATTGTGCTTTGTTTGAGTTGTTTGAGCTTATGGTCCAAGACCTCTATGGGCTCTTAGATGAAAGGAGATTTGGAGTCCAAGCGTATCTCAAAGAGATGATCGATAAAGTTTTACTATGCTAAGTGTTTCTCCGAGTTTCAAACGTGAAAGGTATCATGACTGTTCTGCTTTAGTCTCTCGGCTTCATGGTTTACAAAAAAGTTGTTAAGATTTTCACTCTCGTGGCGAATACTAGTATAGTGCGTAAAGTTCCTCACCATTGATGAATATGAAAATGGAGATTCCATTATGCATATAGTATGAGAGAAGACACCTCAAATGAGTGTAATGATGGAAGAAGTTTTCGTCTTGGTGTATCCACATCGAGCATCCTGTAGTTGAATGTTAACTGGGCGAAAACGGGATAGTATACATTATATACATATTTTGAAGTTGAGCAATTGCTTACCATTTGTCAGAAGCAAAAAGATGATATATAACAAAATAAAATGTGGTCTCGGATCATGTGATATCTAGGGTCTCAGTGTTTTTAGATGGCAACAAGGAAATTGAAAGAGTCATGTAACATGGCGCAATGGTGGTGATAAGGTTGATCAGGCATCATCACCATCAAGAGCCATTAGAACTTCCGTATGACTTACCGTAATATAACCACGTTGATCAGGCGTCCTTATATTACACTAACTCATACTTCCTTTCCAACATCACCCCATAAGGTTTAAGATAGTAGAATCATTAAGAAAGAAAATGAACAAAGTGTAATGTCATCTCGAATAAAACTCGTATGTAGTTGAGAAAAGTTCATGCATCTTCTGAAGGTGTTTCACGAGGAAACGAATAACTAGCAGTTCACATCAGTGTGTCAAATTCTGTCGGTAGTGTCTTTAAGTATAAGGAGAGTAGTGAAGCTTGGCAACGAGTAGTGGGCAATAGTAATGGTCCTTAGTAGTGATAGTAGTAGAGATATAATAGTAATATGGAACAATTGTGTAGTAACAATGGTGACTGTAATAGTCGTGAAAGTTTCGCAGCACTCGTAGATGGTAAGCTAGGACGCTGTGACGATCGCTCCAAATCTATATGGACGAACACGTCATTCATTGATTTCATTGCGAGGTATTTGACCTCTATATGATACGTTTTGTAAACATTGCATTCTTTTGAAAAGGCACACCATAAATGAATATTTAAATCAAAGGTTTTCGACATTTGATGATTTCTACATATAGACAATCACCGTATATAATAGTTTACAATAGTACTTCCGTTGACAATGCAGTCAAAATAAGGTACATGATGATGAATTGGTGAATGCAACATTTTCTTGAAAAATATGCCATATAAGACTCCATGCACATAGCTTGTCTATCATATAAGCAAACAGCGGAAGACTTCTAGGGAACCTGAGAATAAACATGCTAACAAGTGTCAACACAAAGGTTGGTGAGTTCATAGTTTGTATGTTTCGCATAATCTGTATATAAAGATGGATCACAAGATTTCAGTTGTTTCATCCAGAAACGTTTATCAAAATATTCTACGAAATTGAGCACCCTGGTAAATAAACTTAATGTATATATAATTTGTACCCTTTGTATAATCATCTTAAAAATACACGCAAACCAACGTGTACGCTTCTCAAATAGCATACGTCCGTTAAAAGGCTAGTGCTCTAGCTCGGACGGGGATGTCAAGCCCTATGGATCCATATACTACTACTCGCGCCCACCAGTTCTTATAACTGGCAGTTAACAGTTACCAAAGCTAAGGGATTTTCGGTTCAAACTCAGTGTAGAATTTAGTATGTACTTGTATCCATTGCGTTTAAAATAAAGTGCATGTATTTTCAGCCCAAAAATATATATTGCAAAAGCAATTAAAAAGAGATCAATGAAACTCACGCATATAAATCTAGTATTTTCAGTATTTATAAACAGTCGCATGTATTCTCAGCCCAAAAATATATTGAGTAAAAGGGATCATATGAAACTCACGCATATAAATCTAGTATTTTCAGTATTTATAAACAGTCGCATGTATTCTCAGCCCAAAAATATATTGAGTAAAAGGGATCATATGAAACTCACCTTAGCAGCACATACAGTTGTTCATCGTAATGTGACCGAAACTCGGTATATCAAAGAATCGTAGATCTCAACCTAGAGAACATATGTTGGTCAATAAATGTCTATCAAGCTAGGTCAGGTCATAGTGTATCACAATCCTAATGCTCGAGATCGACATACAGAAGTTATCCAAAGTCGTTTCAAAAAGTCAATTTTGACAATAGTTTAACAAAATGAGACGTTCCTTATATAAAGATTCATTTACTCGGTTGGTAATATTTAAAAATTCACTTTATCAATCTCGTAAACAAGTTGTTTAAATCTTAATTGTAGATTCAAAAGCAATTTCAATTAACGTCAATCATAATTCAGTTGATCATATCTTTTAATCCGTTCATCGAAACTATTCGGTGTCTAAATGAAAAGTTATCGATTTTTCGCCAGCTTTCCAAAAACATGTATATCATATACCTTTTACCAGTAATATATGGATTTAATTCGTGATTCATTATAAACTGTTTAACGATGAAATTTAGCATACAAGCATATGTATAAATATATATACTCGAGTACTAGACATGGATACACTATTAATATATAATAGATAAAATATAAGTACTTACGTATTAATATTGAGATTCAATATTGTAGGAAAGTACGTAGACGTAACGGAGATGATAAACACTAGGTTTGATTCATAAATATATCCCCGAACATTACCCATAACCTCCTTGGCAATAACCCATAATTTCCTTAGCTCTATCCCGCTCGTAAAACTCATTTTTAAAAGTGACATGCTCATAACCTCGTCGTAATATTTTATGTATAATATTACTAAAAATATTAAGATTAATAATAATTTAATAATAATAATAATAATAATAATAATAATAATAATAATAATAATAATAATAATAATAATAATAATAATAATAATAATAATAATAATAATAATAATAATAATAATAATAATAATAATAATTTAAATAAAATAAATATGGAGTAATAAGTGTGTAAACTGAGCAAAAACGAATTCAATTTATAGACCTTTCCTGAAATCTGACCCCATGCGATCGCATGGGTTTTATGCCTATTTTTCATGCGATCGCATGGCCCCAAAATCCAGCTCACATTTTTTTGTATTTTTGTTTGTCGACATAATAATTAATAATATATATAATATATTTAATTTATATAATTAATTATATATTATATTAAATTCACATGCATAGTTAACTTGTAATTTTTGTTCCGATAAGTCGTACGTTGTTACGCGACTTATGTCCCGGTTCCGGTTTTTCGAGTGTCCCTTCGTACGCTGAGAAAACTTGTAATTTTCATTCTGGGACACGTACCTTTGTCAAAATATAGCCTTAAATTATTCCTAAATTATACCACCCAAAGTATATCTTAAACTTTCGAGTATTTTGGTCATTTACTTCTATAAATCATTGTCTCGTTATTTATTAATATAATAGTATTTATCAAACGTTTCATAACCAAGTTAATATCTATTCTCAATATTTATAAACACGTTTTAAAATACGTATCGCAAGTTATTCATAAAATAAATTCTTAACAGTTAATATTCCTTATTATTGTATGTGTCCAAATTACGTTATTTAAACAAATAATTCACCATTTATTCCGAATACCGTTAAAATGAATGATTTCTCAAATCAACGTGGACCTCTCAACAGAGACACATAATAATATCATAATTCTTAAGAGACTCAGTAAATATCTTTTACTTGAATCGTTTGGCATAATCTTTTAACTCTGTAGTTAAATATATCAATCAGATAATCAAACCAATAAGTTTAATGCACAGTATCATATCCTCAACACTTTGTTACGTTTTCAAGTTATAGTATATGTATCTATATATAATTGTTCGCGTTTCGTTGAGAACAATCGAAGGTTAATTGAACAGTTCAAAATTTTGAGATTTAACTTCATAGACTTTGTTTATCGTGTCGGAAACGTTAATCATACAAGATTAAGTTTAAATTTGGTCAGAATTTTCCGGGTCATCACATTACCTACCGTTAAAGAAATTTCGTCCCGAAATTTGAGTGAGGTTGTCATGGCTAACAATAAAAATGTTTTTATGACGAATATGAGTCGATAAATAGAGTTTTATCACCGTTGAATAATATGGATAAAACAATCCAATTACTTGAAGCATATGAGAGAAGCTGTCGTAATAAAGTGAAATGGATAATAGAGATGCGTCTTATCTCTTGACGTAGTAACGATTGATTTCCGGAATTTAAGAAATAGAAAATCTTCATAATCTAAATAAGATTTGATTCTTCGGGAATTAAGGAAATTAAGATTTCCTTTGATTAATTGTGTAATCTGCCTCGATTGTTATGTCTGATATTTTGCTATAAATTGCCCACATTCGTTTCATTATTTTCACCACTCCCACATCTTCTTCCTCATTTCATACTTCTAAAAGATTGTGAAATGCTTCATCCAGTTCTGATTCTTGATATACTCCTAACCTTCATATCTGTCATTCTTCTCTTTCATTTACCACCGGAGGATTTTATTTACTTTTACTTTTATCTTGGGGTTATAGTGTTATTAATTTTCTCGTGTCTTTACGTTGCACTACGTATTGATATACACGGTTTGTAAATTTTGGGGTTGTTATTGGGCCTATATTCTCCTTTATATTTCGGAGCTTCATGTTTTCGTTTTCTCTTCCCGACTTCAAGTCAAGCGAATAATGGTCCAGAATTCGTAGGTATGGAGTTTCGAATGATCATAATATACAAAGTAGAAAGGAAAGGTAATAACAAGATTTGATTTGTCAAATTACCATAATATCTAGAAAAGACCGAATCATCAAGAAAAATATTTTCTTGATATTTTTAGAGATTATATAGAATGAAAGAGTTATGTAACATGGTTCATGATGAGGGTATGATCTGTGAACCTTTATCACGTTCCATTAGAAACTCAGCATGACTTACTGTAATATAATCACGTTGATCAAGTGTCATTATATTATACTAACTCATGCTTCAATTCCTAACACTACTTCAAAAACATCCATTTTTCGAAATTTTCAGAAATTAGAAACTAAAATAGTTTCTTTTATGATGTAACACAGATAGGGTGAAGAGATAAATGATTTCAGATAAGAATAGTTATGAAAATATCTTCAGAAATATGGAGGATATTTATAATGGAAGATACGATGATATCTTAGAATTTCTAATATCAGAGGATGATGCGAAAAATCTGTCTGTGAAGGTTTAGAATAAGAAGTGAGATTCTTACTAATGGTTTCAGCAGACACTGAATCATTTGGATTCTTTGAAGGTAGATTTCGTCCTTGTGATTTGTCTACAGCTTCCTTCATACTTTGCTCAACCCGTTTTCCAGTTTCAAACCTTCACTTTTTCTGTGCTTTTCCAACACACTACTCTTTATCATCAAACTTTCTACTGTTAAAGTCGTTTATAGTTTTTGTTGCTTCATCAGCATTTTTTCAAAATTCGTAGAACTAGTTTCGTAGTTTGGGGTGTTTTTCAGAAACTTCACATTCGAAGTATGTAAGTCTAGAAGATAGACATTATATGTATATATATATATAACTGTTGGCGTAGAATTGCTGCGAAATTCAAAATACTGGTTGCTAATTCCCGGTAGTTGGTATGGCAATTATTGTTACAAGATGTGGATGAGTACATGATAGGGTTTTAATGAGTATAATGATTTTTCAGAAGGTCAAGGATTAATGAAGTTGTTGGTAAATTTACTGCTAATGTGGTGGAACATAAAAGGTTTCCCGATAACAAAAACGTATATGTCAAGGTTACAATAAGGTTAATCTGAAAAGTCGAAGTTGACTGGTTGAAAGTGTGATAAAACTGGATACTTTGAAAAGGATGGCAAGATTATTTTCGATATTAACAGCGCTAAAGGATCTTGCACAGTTTTGAAGTCAAAGTATAGCTTTGAAAGATGTAGAGATCTATGGATGATGTCACTGATTCAGAGTTATGACTTGGATTCTGATCTGTCAATATCAGAATATGTAATTGATTTTGTATGAGAATGATTGTGTATCATTGTGAAGATAGTGAGTATAGTTAATGATTTTTGAATCAAAGTTGAAGAATGTACAGTGTAACATATTAATTGTGAACTTATATATTCCCGAGTATTACCAACCCGTTAAAGATTTCACAATTAATATTTTGTACAAAAGAATTTTCATTACAGTCTTTATGAAAATATATGTATGTATATTTCTTCAGATGTAATACATATTTAATGAGTTAATATCATATTAAGCTCATTTGATTTTTAACTTGAATTAGAAATTTTCATTACACTAGGTTTGATTCATAAATATATCCCCGAACATTACCCATAACCTCCTTGGCAATAACCCATAATTTCCTTAGCTCTATCCCGCTCGTAAAACTCATTTTTAAAAGTGGCATGCTCATAACCTCGTCGTAATATTTTATGTATAATATTACTAAAAATATTAAGATTAATAATAATATAATAATATAATAATAATAATAATAATAATAATAATAATAATAATAATAATAATAATAATAATAATAATAATAATAATAATAATAATTTAAATAAAATAAATACGGAGTAATAAGTGTGTAAACTGAGCAAAAACGAATTCAATTTATAGACCTTTCCTGAAATCTGACCCCATGCGATCGCATGGGTTTTATGCCTATTTTTCATGCGATCGCATGGCCCCAAAATCCAGCTCACATTTTTTTGTATTTTTGTTTTTCGACATAATAATTAATAATATATATAATATATTTAATTTATATAATTAATTATATATTATATTAAATTCACATGCATAGTTAACTTGTAATTTTTGTTCCGATAAGTCGTACGTTGTTACGCGACTTATGTCCTGGTTTCGGTTTTTCGAGTGTCCCTTCGTACGCTGAGAAAACTTGTAATTTTCATTCTGGGACACTTACCTTTGTCAAAATATAGCCTTAAATTATTCCTAAATTATACCACCCAAAGTATATCTTAAACTTTCGAGTATTTTGGTCATTTACTTCTATAAATCATTGTCTCGTTATTTATTAATATAATAGTATTTATCAAACGTTTCATAACCAAGTTAATATCTATTCTCAATATTTATAAACACGTTTTAAAATACGTATCGCAAGTTATTCATAAAATAAATTCTTAACAGTTAATATTCCTTATTATTGTATGTGTCCAAATTACGTTATTTAAACAAATAATTCACCATTTATTCCTAATACCGTTAAAATGAATGATTTCTCAAATCAACGTGGACCTCTCAACAGAGACACATAATAATATCATAATTCTTAAGAGACTCAGTAAATATCTTTTACTTGAATCGTTTGACATAATCTTTTAACTCTGTAGTTAAATATATCAATCAGATAATCAAACCAATAAGTTTAATGCACAGTATCATATCCTCAACACTTTGTTACGTTTTCAAGTTATAGTATATGTATCTATATATAATTGTTCACGTTTCATTGAGAACAATCGAAGGTTAATTGAACAGTTCAAAATTTTGAGATTTAACTTCATAGACTTTGTTTATCGTATCAGAAACGTTAATCATACAAGATTAAGTTTAAATTTGGTCAGAATTTTCCGGGTCATCACAGACGCCAGCAAAGTCGTGGAGAGATGGAATTCCCAAACTAGTGTAACCAATGATGTCATCATCATCCTTACGCGTGTCATTCTTGCGCTTACGTAGATTTCTAGGAAGTGGTAGGGTACGGGTTTGTCGGATGAGATTTAGAGTTAATCGTACTAGAAGGTGAAGCAGCGCTAGCCTCAGTCTCAGAATCGAAATCACTTAGAATGATTGGGTTAGAGGCGGACATCTAACACTCAAGAAACACACAAAGTTGGTACGTATGTAACGGATATCACCAGAGTTAGATATCTAATAAGAACAAGTCAGCAAACAGCATAAGCATAACATATATAGTTCAAGCTAACCTACGGTTACATTTTAGACCCAAGAATGTGCCCTATAATCTGACACACTAATGCAGCCTGATCGTAGGTAACCGTTAAGCTCTGATACCTTCTATAACACCCCGCCAAATTTCCATCTGACGACGAATTAATCGTAGGTCCCACAGTTAACAGTTACGCCCTCTATATGAGACGTTTCAAAACAATCGCATTTAATTTTATTAAAAAGTTAACAGTTAACAGTTACGCCCTCTATATATTCCTACTTTTTGGCCGGAGGTCTTTTAAAAGCAATCTCTTTATCCGTCAAATAGAGAGAGAGAGAGAGAGAGAGAGAAGACTTTCTCTACTCCTCATGAAGTGTTTCACTCGGGTTGTAGAAATGACTTCTCTTTATTCTTGGATAGGGGAAAAATTGTCTACGTCTTACCTTCCCATACCCCACACATGTGAAATTGGGTATGGTTATATATATATATATATATATATATATATATATATATATATATATATATATATATATATATATATATATATATATATATATATATATATATATATATATATATACGAGACATGGAAAAAAGGCTCGTTAGATTGGTTATTCAATCTAAGTGCTTCGAGTGGATTAATTGTCGATGGAAAAAAGGCTCGTTAGATTGGTTAACTTGGATCTCTAATCCCACTAGTTTCGATGTAGTTCACCCTAAAGATGGTATTGGTTGATGGTAGGTTTTTTATTCCGGATTCTCTCGGGTTCTCCTTGGTCCGAGTCAAAGTGGATTAGTGTCGAATGCTTTGTCGCTGTGTTTACAGCATTGTATCGCTATTCCTAATCCGGCTTGTCGTATAAAAGTTGATCCATCCAAGGTGCCTCTTTAGATGAAGGATTTTTCCTACCTCTAAACAATCATACTATGTTCATAAACCTCTCTTTTTTTTTTTTTTTGTTCATACACTCATTATTCGATCCTTTGTAATTGTAGTATAGTAACCTATCGCGTTTCGTTGTAATTGGGTCTTCGGACTCTCCAAGTTGTACCTTATGTTATTTATTATAATCAATTTTTTGTTGGCTTTTCAAAATATATATATATATATATATATATATATATATATATATATATATATATATATATATATATATATATATATAGTGGTAGGATCAAGAGGGAAGTAACCATTCGGGGGGAAGCGGGGGGAAGCAAAAACTTTTTTTTTTCATTTTTTGAAAAAACTTTGTTCACGAACATTATAGATGAGATGAAAATATGAACATTTAGTAGAGACACTTTGTGATAAATGTTTTTATTTTGGCGAGAAAACGCTCGAAGAAGTAATATATAACAATTATCGTGTTTTTCGAGCGTATTTTGAGGTTTTAGTTATTGGGGTTTTGATATTAGGGTTTAGATATTAGGGTTTATAGGGTTTAGATATTAGGGTTTAGAAATTTAGGGTTTAGGGTTTAGATTTAGGATATAGATTGAGTTTTTAACACGAACGGTTTAGAGTTTAGGGTTTAGGGTTTAGGGTTTAGGGTTTTGGGTTTATGCTCTATACCCTAAACCCTAAACTCTAAATCGGGCTAAATTTTACTTCACAAAACATGAAAAAAAACGTTCATATTATTCACGAAAAATATTATCTTGAATGTTATTTTTGTCGATCGTTTTCCGGCCTAAATAATAACATTCATCACGAAGTGTCTCTTCTAAATGTTTATATTTTCGTGTGATCTTGATGCCGGAAAAAAAAAAATTCAAAAAAACGAAAAAAAAAATTTGCTTTCCCCCGATTGGTTACTTCCCTATTGATCCTGCCCCTATATATATATATATATATATATATATATATATATATATATATATATATATATATATATATATATATATACACACGTAGTATATATTACCTTAAATATATGCATATGTATTATGTGTATACTATAAAGTCTTAAAATGTTAGATTGTAAAAATACAACTATAAGAATGTTTACACATATTACACATTTTTGTTAAAAATATTTTGATGATTTCATTTCATAATATGAATATTTTCAGAAAAAACTTAACATTCAACGGTACTCGATAACCTGCTTAATCTAATGGACTGAATATGAATAGATCAATTATATTCAAAAAATTATGTATATAGATAAGATATAGATTTTAAAAATTAAAACATCCAATCTATATTGATATCCGATCCATTTCTATTGCTTTGCTATCCCTAATTATGCCTTACATCTAAAAAACATAGGCCAAGTGAATAGTAACTTTAAAAGTTTCACAAACCACCCCTACTCTTTTACTTATTTACATTTTTATAGTAACCTCAAAAGTTTTACAAACCACCCTCACTCTTTTACTTACTTACATTTTAGCCCCCAAAAAATATATAATAGTTACCTTTATGGTTTTTTACAAACTTATCACAAACTTTTAACATTTATACTTTAACCATTAAACTTCTCATCCATTATAAATCGACTACATACTTTATATACTACCTAATAGACAAAAAATGATTAATAGTCACCAGGGCAGGGGTGCTTTCGTTCTTTCACTTTTTCCCCCCCTTTTCCACCTTTTTTTTTAAAAAAAAAAGCCCCCATAGTTTGTTCAAATATTAAAATCGACCCCCAAACAGGGGGTAAAGTGTCAAATACTCATTTTCATAAAAAAATTTAAAAAAACTACACCCAAATATTCAACGGGTCATATCTTCTCGCACGAACCGAGTTAAATTTTTCTGGCACCATCGTTAAACTCGAAACAATTTTAGGAGCACACTGTCACTAACTATACGCAAATCAGACACTTTTTAGAAAACACTAAATATTTGAGGTACTTTTCATACACGTCGATTTTGCGTTAAATTTTTAAAAATCGACAATTCCATAGTGAAACGCGGAGATGTACATATATTGTTAATTTAAAATAACATTTAAATTTTTCACGGATTATACCTTTTAGTTCGACTCGAGTTGCGCTTCAACGATATCATCGTTAGCCACAGAATAATTTTACAAACTAAACGCAATATAATACATTGAAAACCGAACCCCGGCGCGAAGCGAGGGTTCGAACACTAGTTATAATTTATAATTATAATTATAAGTAAATACAAAATGGAGTACCTGACTTTGAATTGATGGGTGGAGGCGTGGAGCTGTGGAGGCTCGGAGCAAACAAAAGTCAGACACATACTTTGATAAAATTTAGGGTCTGTTTTATTTTTAGCATTAAATTATTAATATATTATATAAATAAATATATAAAAAAGAGCATAGTATATATAAAATGGGTTATTATTTTTTAGCCCAATGGAATGTAAGACTATTCTTTAGGGGTGTTCGTTCGGGCGGTTTATGGTTTATTTGGTGTATACGGTTTGGATGAATCGGTTTTTCAAATTTTTTTTTAAAACCAATAACTAAACCAAATATGTGAAAACCAAACCAATCCAATCCAATACACAATCGGTTTATTTGGGTCGGTTCCCCAATTAAACCAATTAAAAAACTAGTGCCTAGTAACTGATAGAAAAAAAATAAAGAATCTAAAACACGGTATAGTGGTATACGATTTTAATTGGACTAACATAGTAGTCACCAACAATTAACAATCAACCATAGTAGTCACCAACAAATCAACAAATACATTCACTGGTTGGTACTATCAGAGATAAATAGATTAGATAATAACCATTAAAAGATTAAAATGAAACCATAAATTCAAACCAACATACTGAGTTCTAAACATAAAGAAATCAAACCAATAAAAACTCATAGTTCAAATATTAAAATAGAAGCAAATGAAAAAAAATCAGCAGCAGCTCCTTCTCAAGTCTTAGTGCTCCATCTCAAATAGCATTGTTTCCATCATTTCCAAGCTCTAAAATGACAAAGAGTTATGTTAAAAATTAGTATGAGATTTACTACAAGCAATAAGGTAAATACAGACCAAACTTGACATGGGATTTAGTAACAACAATAAAAAGATAGAGTTATGTTAAACCATATTGAGGGTTGATCAAATCTCCAAGCAACCATCCTACTATCATCACCATCTCCTCTTTGAATTGATAAGCGTGTTTGGCCATCAAGGCATTTACCAGGAAACTTTTTACAAGTTTTCAGATGGGAACGCAAAGTACTCGTGCCATGTAACTTCGTGTTTGAATAGTACTCTTTGTCACAGTATCGACATTTACTTTTATGCTCCCCTTGCTCATTAACAAATGAATCATAATGATGCCATACCAATGATCTTTTGCGGGTTACCCTGCTCCTGACTTGTGTCTCTCCCTCATTGTTTTCAGTTTCCACCTCGTTAGTTGCTCACACATTTTCTTCTTGAATATTCTCCTAAGAAGAAATACACATTGACATATTGTAAAACGTAAATCAAGTATATAAATATACGAAATTTGGGTAAATGACATTACTGATAGACTGAATTTACTTCACTGTAATTTTTTTATATTCCAAATTATGATCATTTTGGAAAAGCAAAGAACATTATCTATATACAACTATAAAAGATACACTGTATATAACAAAATAATTGAAATTAAACTATACTATTACAACTCTCGAGTCTCGACATATCATGAGGAAAGTAGCATTACATGTTGAATTATATACAATTTCCACTAAATCTAAACATTCTTTCCATACGCACTAAGTTAATGTGTTTGTTATTTATATACATGAAACAAAAATAAGATATCAAAATGTTACTAAATACTTAAATCAATCTAAAGAGCAATACATGTAACATTTAATCTGTAGAAGAAAAAACATACAATAAACTAACTGACATAGTGTATCTCTGACTTCAATTTGCATAAACAAAGATTAAACTAATCGATAACCAAATATGTAAAAGATAAAATTCACAAATGTTTGCTATATTTCAAACCAACTACTAATACATATATTAATATATTAATATACTCCCAGAATACAATAAGACATTAAGACATATAAAAAGATGCAATTCGTAACTAATAGTCTAACATTTGAAAATAAACATGTCAAGAACCCTAATCAGTAAAGATGAATATTAGATAATCAAATGAATTTGTGATAATAAAATTGTGGAATTAACATAACATGAATAGAAAACATACCATTGATGATGATTTGGTTCGATTGAAAGAACGAAAGAAGAATTTTTTGATTTTGGTTCAGTCGATGGTGGGTTGTGAATAACGAGTGTAGAAGCCATATTTTATAGCTGAAAATCAATGATAAAATTATGGAATTGATATTGATTGTGATTCAATTGAAATAAGATGAGAAAGAATCCTTGATTTACGATTTGATGAGCACCCAAATTTTGGATCTGACGAGAAAGACACTAATGTAGTTGATAGCTTTCCTAAATTATGTATTTGACCAAAAGATTTCCTTATATGTTATAGGATCGTATATTCGTATCATATAAAAATTAAATAAAATGAAAATTTGAAACTGATAACCAATTAGTCGGGTATTCGGGTTAAAACCGTGGATTAAATTTTATATCCATAACCAATCCATTAACCATTTTAGAAATCGGGTATCACCAAAAATCCGAACCAAATCCGAATTATCCAAACCCATTTCACCCAAAAGCATTCGGATCGGGCGGTTTTTCGGGTATAACCGTTTAATGAACACCCCTACTATTCTTAACCCTGATAGTAATGTCAGAGTCAAATGATAGTACTTTTTGATGATATAACATGATCAAGAGATTAAGTTAAATAAAGGGGAGTGTCAAATTTGAGAGTTAAATATTGTAGTGATTGATGTGGTAAAATATTATTGTTAGTTTGATATAAAATATATTAATTAATAATATATAAATATATGTGGCGAAATCTGATTGGCTGAAAATTATTTGACACCACTTTACTGATCCATCAACTTTTCGACTGACGCCCGGGGCAAGAGGCGTCAAGGGCGTCAAACAACTTACCAACTGAGTTGACGGAGAAAAAGTGACGCTTGGTTAGGATCAGTCTAATGGGTAATGTTCATTTGCACACTTAGAACATACCCAAAATAGCCCCGACTATGATTATATCTATGAAATTTCTTTGAAGATTCTTTACAAAACCTTCCAAACAAACTTTATAAACAAAAACTTTTAATCCTAAATCACATAATAAAACAACCAAAAAATACAAACTACAAAAAAGCAGAAATCCGCTGGAAAGAATTTTTTATCTTCAAATGCTTAAAGGATGAGAGCAACAATCGATTCCAGTCAAAAGTAAGCACACAACAGCAAAAATAAGTTACGAAACTTCAATCTGCACAAAAAAAAAAAAAAAAAGAACATGCAATTAACAACAAATTATAAAATTATCATCGGATGTATCCACGCATATTATCCAACAACAAATTGTAAAATTATCAAACACAACAAAGTCCCGAGAGGCATTAGCGGATGTATCGAACACCAATAACTATATGAAATAACTTACGAAGTTACAATTATGTGAGATGTGTATTTAGGGTTCAAAGGGAGAATGGGTTGTGTCAATTGAGAATTAAATGAAACGATGGTGGAGGAGAAGATAGTAGCAGCGACGTTGATGGTCGTTGCAAAAGTGAAGAAGGGACGACGGTAGTGAGCGGTGGGAATGTAGTCATTGGTAGTAGTAGTGGTGATGGATAAGGAAACTTTTGCGACAACGGTGTAAGTGTTAGCAGACATCAGTGATGGTTGCAGCAACACCGATCGTCACCGTTCATGGTCATTTGGCCGTCTTCAGTGAAAATGAAAAATAAATCAGCCATTGCTAGAAGGTTCAGTTTATCAACAAATATCTATGGATGCTAAAAGACGAAAATACCTCTAACATTAAAATAATAGGATGAACAGTAGTATAATTCATCTTTATCTGAAAAATCAATTATCGAGTTAATAGGTGCGCTCTAGACGTAAAACTCTGTTGCAAAAAACCCGGCTACTCCCCGATTGATCCCCGATTACTCATTTCTAAGATCAGTTCATTTCGATTTTTCTAAATCCGTTTAATTAATCGGTCAACGTCAATTAATGGGTCAAAGTCAAATTTGGTAATCAAAGTCGGTCAAAGTCAAAATTGGTCAATATTTTAACAAAAATTTTGATAAAAAACTTTAGAGTTTTTGAACAACATATAACTAATATTAGATGATTATGTTATAACTTCAGTATTTACAAGTATAAAGTATAATCCGATTAATTCCCGAATTACCGAATACTCCTTTCAAAGTTCTGATTAATCCCCGACGAATTTTGAAACCTCGAGTAAAAGTGACCGAAAATCTTTTTAAATGGCTGGAGAAAAGTGGCAGAAAACCCCCCAAAGTAACGTGATAAATGTGAGTGATGTTGTACTAGTGTGTTCGGAAAAAAAGTGACTAGTAGTTTAATGGTGATAAATAATGAAATCTTTTTTTGGAAGGCTATTAGTATTATTTTGACATCAAAAACAAGAATTACAGCCGGGATCACAAGAAGCAACCTATTGAACTAATACATTGATACGTCCTAAACAGCTACGTTAATAATTTTAAAATTCCCTTCGGGTCGGCTATACGAATATATGGGTCGGGTATACGGGCCGAGTATGCGGGTTTATATCTAAATTCGTCTCCATACCCGAACCCAATTTTTTTTAAAATCATCTCCATACCCGGCTCACGACCCGAATACCCGGACCCGAACCCGCCCCAAAAGTGTCGGTTTCGTGTTTACCCATCAGGTCCGGGTCTTTTTACCATTCCTAGATAAGATTGAATATACGAAACATCAACATTAACAATTTACACGAGATACATGTCAATGTGATTTTGTTCACCTCTTCCGGATATACATACATACGCAGTACTTTTTTTGATTGAATAAGTAACCAAGTCAAACATATTGTTATTTTAGTGTAAATTGAAAATTATGAAAAAAAGTCAAACACCATATGTACTTTTTCATATACATTACAGTAACAATTTAAATGAGCTACATGTCAATGTGATTTTGTATTTTTGTTCACCACCTCTGGATATACATACATACTTCTTTCCACTTAATAAGTCAAATATATTGTTATTTCAGTGTAAAGTTGTAAACTGAAACATATGAAAAAAGTCAAACACTGTATGTACTTTTTATAAAGCTAAACGTTAAATATTAAATGTATATATGTAAATATATATATAAATATTAATATATTTAATATATAATATAAATATAAATACAGTCATCATAAATCATTAATATAAATATAAATATATAAATATAATTATATATAAATACAAGTCTAAATATAAGTATAAATATATGGGAAGGACTAACGACTAACTAGGGGGACGTTATTCTCCCTCATGGCCACGGAGGTTCGCCTGCAATGACTTCGGGATGCTCGCAAAGCGGGTAGTCGCCATGGGATTAGTCAGTTAAAAAAACTGTTGGATACCCAGGTTACCAAAAAAAAAAACTAGGGGGACTCGGGCAGAGCCGTCTCAACAATTTGAAGACCCTGGGCGAAAATAAAAGTGGGCCTTTATACACGTTTAATTTTTTAATAAATATAAAAGATAATACTTAAATTTATTTATTTATTTACTTACAATGCATTTCACTATTTAAAGTTACAGTATTACAACTTTAATTGACAATTCTTTATTTAATTAGATAGAATATTTTGTGAAAAGTATATAGATATTCAAAATTTTGGGCCCTTTAAAATTGTTGGGCCCTAGGCGGCTGACTATCTTGCCTATGCTCAAAGACGCCTCTGGACTCGGGAAGATTTGAATATATATTTGCATTAAATAAAAAGATACACTACTAATTTTTTTTTTTTTTGGCAAAATTATTAATATATATATAATATAGCAAATGATCGGTGGTAATACATTGAGCAGATATGATGATCTCCATTGGAAGTACACGGTCACAAACGACCACGACTAATTGACATTCACCTTGTACATCCTAAACAAACCAGACGATATTGAAACAAACATTAAATTACAAGCAACCAGCACCACCTATGAAAAACCTAAAACATACATATAACCCCGATCTCGTATCCAACCCCGCATTCGTCATAACCTGTAAACCGCTCAACCAAAAACGTTCACCGGGCACCTCAAGAACACCTGACCCGAGGCCTGTAAACCAAAGAACCCTCTCATATCCGATAAACCCCATGTCCACTCCAAGTAAAACAAGAGAAACACCGAGCACATCGAGTGGGTACAAATCACCGTTCGGGCAGACAATACGACCCCGAGAGAAAACCCTTGCCCACATCAATTTTCCGAAGTCAGCCAAGGACAACGTCGACAACGACACCGAGCCCACCCGAATAGACTCGACTACGAGATAAATGGAATGAACGAATCAGACGAGCAGCAACTGTGATGACCCGTCCAAATCCATTTGGACGAATACATCATTCATTGATTTCATAGTGAGGTTTTTACCTCTATATGATACGTTTTGTAAACATTGCATTCTTTTGAAAAGGTACACCATAAATGAATATATAAATCCAAGATTTTCGACGTCTGATGATTTCTACGTATAGACAATCATCGTATATAATAGTTTCTAACAATACATCCGTTGACAATACAATCAAATAAGATACATGGTGATGATTTTGTGAATGCAAAGTTTTCTCGAATAAAGCATGTATGACTCCATGCA